>NW_026741764.1:0-4784 GCF_022355385.1 Mustela nigripes
GGGGGGGGGGGGTTTGGGAGAAGGGTGTGGGATTATGGACATTGGGGAGGGTATGTGCTTGGGTGAGTGCTGTGAAGTGTGTAAACCTGGTGATTCACAGACCTGTACCCCTGGGGATAAAAATATATGTTTATAAAAAATAAAAAATTAATAAAAAAAAGATTACCCATGTATATATGATGATACATTTTATTCCATTTCTGGACATCAAAGGGCCAGCATTCTGTTAATATGCTTTTATGGATTCCTACAGAAATGGAAGAAATAAAAGTACTAACTTCTCATTAACAATATTAGACATGATTTTAGCTTTATAAGTATTTCTTTCAAAATTGTACAGTTTGGTTGTTTTTAAATGCCTCAGTTTTTAAGGCTCTAATCTGAGTGGCAGAGAACCATTAAAATTATTTACAATATTTTTTACACAAATGAGGCTATTGAGGAATAAATATTTCATTGAAATTCTCATTCCCTCCCAATTGAGTTTCCTGCCTCCAGCCCTTTTTTCATTCCCCCACACTTTTCTTTCATTTAAAGCTATAGTAAGTTGGTTGTCTCTCCAAAATACAACTTCAGTAACCTTATAGTGGGGAAAAAATGCCCCATCTTGCCTGTGACTAAGGAGCTTCCCAGGATATGGGGCTGTGTGAACTAAAATCAGAATAGTCCCTGGCTGACAGAGGAGAGGGAACATAACTCAAAGTCATAAACGTCATATATGAAATACCCAGAGCTAATATCATCCTCAATGAGGAAAAACTGTGACCCTTTCCTCTATGGCCAGGAAAAACAAAGGGATGCCCATTCTTGACACTGTTATATTACATAGTACAAGAAATCCTAGCCTCAGCAATCAGAAAAATACAAAAAGAAATAAAGGACATCCAAATCAGCAAGGAAGAAGTCAAACTTTCATTATTTGCAGACAACATGATACTCTATGTACAAAATTCAAGACTCTACAAAAAAAATTCTGGAACTGATACACAAATTCAGCAAAGTCACACAATGTACAGAAATCTGCCACATTTCTATACACCAATAATGCGGCAACAGAAAGTGAAATCAAGGATCAATGTTATTTGCAATTGTATCAAATCTCATAAGATACCTAGGAATAAGCCTTACCATATATGTAAATGAACTGTACTATGAAAATTATAAAACACTTACAAAAGAAATTGAACATGACACAAAGAAATGGAAAAGTATTCCATGCTCATGCATTGGAAAAACAAATATTGTTAAAATGCTTTTACTACCCAAATCAATCTACACATTTAATGCAATACCCATGAAAATACCACCAGCATCATTCACAGAGCTAGAAACAATAATTCTAAAATTTGTATGGAACCAAAATAGATCCTGAATAGCCAAAGCAATCCTGAAAAAACAAAGCAAAGCTGGAGTCATCAAAGTTCTGGACTTCAAGCTGTATTACAAAGCTTTAGTCATGAAGACAGTATGGTATTGGTACAAAAAAAGGACACATAGATCAATGGAACAGAACAAAAAACCCAGAAATGGGCTCACAACTATATGGTAAACTATTCTTTGAAAAAGCAAGGAAGAATATCCAATGGAAAAACCAGAAATACTCTTCAACAAATGGTATTCAGAAAACTGGAAAGCAACATGCAACAGAATGAAACTGGATCACTTTCTTACAAACCATCCACAAAGTTAATGCAAAATGAATGGAAGTCCTAAATATGAGACAGGAAACCAAAATCCTAGAGTAAAAAACATGTGACAACCTCTTTGATATTGGCCAAAACTTTTTTTTTTTAAGTTTTTTGCATTGTGACTTCAGTTTTTTCTTCTTTTTTTAAATTGTTTTATGTTAGTTACCACGGAATGCATCATTAGTTTTTGATGTAGTGTTCCAAGACTCATTGTTTATGTATAACACCCAGTGTTCTATGCAATATGTGTCCTCCTTAATTCCCACCACAGGGCTCACCCATCTCCCCAACCACAGGCTCACCCATTCTCCCAATACCCTCCCCTCTAAAACCTTCAGTTTGTTTCTTGGAGTCCACAGTCTCTCATGGTTTGTCTTCCCCTCTGATTCTCCCCCTTTATTTTCCTTTCCTTCCCTTAATGTCCTCCATGTTATTCTTTATGTTCCACAAGTAAGTGAAACCATATGATAATTGACTTTCTCTGTTTGACTTACTTAACTCAGCATAATCTGATAATTTCTTAGTGAACAGGTCTCTTGAGGAAAGGGAAACAAAAGCAAAAGCAAAAAACAAACAAAGAAAGAACTACTGGGATTTCCTCAAGATTAAAAACTGCACAGCAAAAGAAATAATCAACAAAACTAACAAACAACCTACAGAAGGGGAGAACATATTTGAAAATGATGTATCTGATAATGGGTAACTATCCAAAATACATAAAGAACTTCTCAAACTCAACACCCGAAAACCAAATAATCCAGTTAAGAAATAGACAGAAGACATAGATTTATTTTCAAAGAAGACATACAGATGGCTAACAGACACATGAAAAGATGCACAACAATACTCACACATCAGCGTATAGGTCCAAGTCAAAACCACGGTGAGATACCACCTCACACCTGTCAGAGTGGCTAAAATTAATAGCACAAGAAACAATAGGTTTTGGCAAGGATGTGCAGAAATGGGACTCCTGTTCCACAGTTAGTGGGGATTCAAACTGGTGCAGTCATTCTGCAAAACAGTATGGAACTTCCTCAAAAAGTTAAAAATAGAACTAGCTTATGATCCAGCAATAACACTACTAGGTATTTATCCAAGGGATACACAAATACTGATTTGAAGAGACACATGTACCCTGATGTTTATAGCAGCAATAGCCAACTTATCGAAAGAGTCCTAATGCCCATCAGCTGATGAATGGATAAAAAGGATGAAAGGATGTTGTATCTATAGAGGATGGAATATTACTCAGCCACTATAAAGAATGAAACCTTGCTATTTGCAACAACACTGATGGAGCTAGAGTCCATTATGCTAAGTGAAAAACATCAGTCAGAGAAACATAAATACCATCTGATTTTACTCATATGTGGAATTTAAAAAACAAAATGGATGAACATAGGAGAAGGGGGGTGAAAAAGAGGGGAGGAAAACACCAGATACTGTAGAGAGTAAACTGAGGGTCACTGGAGGGGAGGTTGTTGGGAGGATGCACTAAATGGGTGATGGGCATTAAGGAGGAAGATTTTATGATGAGCACTGGGTTTTATATATAAGTGATGAATCATTAAATTCTACTCCTGAAACCAATACTATATGTTAACTAACTTTAATTTAAAAGAAATCATTGAAGAAATAAATTAAAAAGTAAAGAGGATCATATTTATGTATAATTTTTCTTTCTAGTCTTTCCACTAAAAATCATACCATACTATTGTCAATGTTATTTAAAAACAATTAAAAAAAAAAAGAATAGTCCTTGGCCAAGTAGGACCATTTCTCTTACCCTAGTTTATATCTTCTCACTTTTATTGAGTGGTTCCCCAGTTTTTTGCAAGATGAAAATCCATTTTTTTAAAAATAGGGAATAATACATTTCACAATACAACCCATGATTAGCTTCTCTGTTTCTACTAGTGTTTTTGTTTGTTTGTTTGTTTGTTTGTTTTCTGACAGTTACACTATAGCTATATCACATTATTATATTACCTCTGGTCAAATACTACAGGAAATATTTGCTTCATAGTAATTTCATGTGCCTATATTATTTCTTTAACCAGCAATATTCTTCACTTTTTCATCACCTGTAGAATATCTACTGTACAAGTTTATTTTTATTATTTCTATGATGATTTATCTAACTCTCATTGCATATATTTCTTTTTTTTAAAGATTTTATTTATTTATTTGACAGAGAGAGATCACAAGGAGGCAGAGAGGCAGGCAGAGAGAAAGAGGAGGAAGCAGGCTCCCTGCCGAGCAGAGAGCCCGATGCTGGACTCGATCCCAGGACCCTGAGATCATGACCTGAGCCGAAGGCAGCGGCTTAACCCACTGAGCCACCCAGGCGCCCTCATTGCATATATTTCTTAATATGTTCAATTAGCTAACAAATATCATGATTTTGATGTAGTGTTCAACAATTCATTAGCTGTGGACAACCCAGTACACATCACCTCACATGCTGTCCTTAATACCCATAACCCTGTTACCGCCTCCCCCTACCCACTCCCTTCTATAACTCTCAGTTTGTTTCATGGAGTCCAGAGTCGATCATGGTTTGTTTATCTCTATAATTGACCCCACCTCAGTTTTGGTATGTTAGCCCTGTCTTTCCACAGTTTGGCAATTATGGCCATTGCTGCTATGAACATTGGGGTACAGATGGCCCTTCTTTTCACTACATCTGTATCATTGGGGTAAATACCCTGTAGTGCAATTGTAGGGTCGTAGCGTAGCTCTATTTTTAATTTTTTGAGGAATCTCCACACTGTTTTCCAAAGTGGCTGCTTGAACTTGTGTTCCCACAAACAATATAAGTGGGTTCCCCATTTTCCATTTCATCTCCAGCACTTTTTGTTTCCTGTCCTGATAATTTGGGCGTTCTAACTGGTGTTAAGGTGATATCTCAATGTGGTTTTGACTTGAGTTTACCTAATGGCTAATGATGAGCATTTTTTCATGTTTTTTTTATATATAATTTTTTATTTTTTATAAACATATATTTTTATCCCCAGGGGTACAGGTCTGTGAATCACCAGGTTTACACACTTCACAGCACTCACCCAAGCACATACCCTCCCCAATGTCCAT
>NW_026741765.1:0-4781 GCF_022355385.1 Mustela nigripes
GCAAGACTAAAAAAAAATCACAGGGAAAAAGCCATGAGTTCCGTGCTTTGCTTTCTCCTCCTCTGGAATTCTTCTGTTCTCCTTGGTATTGAAACCACACTCCTTGGTATGTGAACTTGGTCTCGGCTGGATTTCTTGCTGATCTTCTGAGGGAGGGGCCTGTTGTAGTGATTCTCAAGTGTCTTTGCCCCAGGCGGAATTGCACCTCCCTTACCAGGGGCCGGGGTGAGTAATCCGTTAGGGTTTGCTTTCAGGAGCTTTTTTTCCCTGAGCGCTTTCCATAGAGTTCCAGTGGACCGGAATACAAATGGCGGCCTCCTGGTCTCCGTCCCGGACGAGCCAAGAGCCCAGGGCCCCACTCCTCAGTGCGCCCTCAGAGAACAGTTCCCAGTTACTCCTGTCTGCCTGACCTCCGGCCGCGCTCCGAGCTCACCGAGCCTTCGACCAGTTCAAGGTAACATGGAGCTGTGAGCTTACTGTCGGCTCTGTCTCTGTAGCTGGCTTTCCCGTTCCAATACCCGCAAGCTCTGCGGCACTCAGACACCCCCGATCCTTCTGTGACCCTGTGGGACTTGAGGCCACGCTGACCCCGCGTGGGCTTCGCCCCGGTTTAGCCTCTGGAGCAATGTCCCTCAGCAGAACAGACTTTTAAAAGTCCCGATTTTGTGCGCCGTTGCTCCGCCGCTTGCCGGGAGCCGGCCCCTCCCCCCTGGGGTCTATCTTCCCGTCGCTTTGGATTCACTTCTCAGCCAGTCCTACCTTTCAGAAAGTGGTTGTTTTTCTGTTTCCAGAATTGCTGTTCTTCTTCTCTTCGATCTGTGGATGGATTTCCAGGTGTTTGCAATCTTCAGATAAGCTATCTAGCTGATCTCCTGGTAGCTGAAGTAGTCTCAGCCTGCTACTTCCCCGCCATCTTGACTCCTCCTTACTACCTTTTTTTTTTTTTAAAGAGGAGTCTATTCTAATGTTACAAAGTCCTTAGACTCAAGTCAACTCTGTTTCATTCTGGTTTTCATTTCCTGGCCCTAGTTCTGGCTAAATTCAGCTATAAAGAACAAGTTCCTGGGGTGCCTGGGCAGCTCAGTTGGTTATATAACTGCCTTAAGCTCAGGTCATGATCCTGGAGTCCTGGGATTGAGTCCCATATTGGGGTCCCTGCTCAGTGGGGAGCCTGATTCTCCCTCTGACCCTCTCCCCTCTCATGCTCTCTCTTTCTCTCAAATAAATAAATAAAATCTTTTTTTTTAAAAAAAGTTCCTTTCAAATATGTGAAGTCATCTATTGTAGTTCTCTTTTGGCTCCTCTTCTTGAAGGTAAATATACCCATTTCCTCAATTAAAATATTTTCCAAACTTAAATACTCTGAACAGCCTTCTCTAGATACTTTCAACTTTGGCAATAACTCTCAACATATGATTTGTTTCATTTGTCTTTATTCATTTAAAGAAAAGAGTAGCCACCCAGCTCTTTCCTTCAGAACTCTTATGACTCACTTTCTGATAAGAATAAGTATACACTGAAATTATTTCAACTTCATGCTAATTATAGAATTGAAATTTTGGTAAAGTCCTTTGAGGGCTGTGGGGTAAGAACTGGAGGCAAATGGAGTGAATGGTTTTCCAGCATGAGCCTATAATGGGATTCTGGCATATTGTCAGGCCTGGGAAGTCAGATGCCTGTTTACCTGAGGGCCTGAGAAACCTTTTAAAAGAAAATTCTTCAAAGTGAAAAAATAGGAAAACATAACAAACATAATAGAAAAACAAAGAGTAGATGAGTCTGAGTATAATGGGTTCATTTCCTGAACCAGTCCATGTTAGATTCATGTTTGAGACTTATAAAGAACAAGCAAAACTTTAAATGTTTTACTAATAACTCTGTAAGATGTTGTGGTATCAGCATCAGTACCAGGGTATGCCTGGAATATAATGAAGTACAGAAGGGAGAGGGAGGATTGGTTTATACTTGCAATAAATCCCAGTATATCTTTTTTTAAATTTAAGTTTTAATTGTAATTCCAGTTCGTTAACATAAAGTATTAGTTTCAGGTGTACAGTGTAGTAATTCAACAGTCCCAAACATCATCCTGTGCTCATCATGACAAGTACACTCTTTAATCCCTATCACCTATTTAACCTGTCCCCCACCTCTGATAACTATCAGATTATTCTTTATAATTAGGAGTCTGTTTTTTGTTTTGTCTCTCTCTCTCTCATTTTTTCCCTTAGCTTGTTTTTCTTTTTTGTTTCTTAAAATCCACATATGAGTGAAATCATATGGCATCTGTCTTTCTCTGACTTATTTCACTTAGCATTATACTCTCTAACTCATTCTTTGTCATTGCAAATGGCAAGATTTCACTCTTTTTGATAGCTGAATAGTATTCCATTGTGTGTGTGTGTGTGTGCATGTGTGGGCATGTGTATGTGTATCACATTTTCTTTATCATCAGCCAATGGACACTTGGGCTGCCTCCATAACTTGGCTATTATAAATAATGCTGCTATAAACATAAAGGTGCATGTATCCCTTTAAATTAGTGTTCTCATATTCTTTGAAAACCTAGTGTATCTTTGACATCCTGGAGGCTGATGATATCTTTTTATCAGTTGTGACAATACAGTGGTACCTGACAGACAAGGTAATACCTGGCAGAGTGGATAGTGCTTTATGGACATGAGGACACACAATGCGTATTTCTGGTAATTGGTGGCAGGTAGAAATTAGCAATGTCAAACTTATTCAAGGCTACACATTTGTCTTTCATTTAAACTTCAATTTAAAAAAGACAACATGTAAAAACCCTTAGAATTCCCAAAAATATCTTAGGTGTGACCTTGGAAGGGATATGAAGATCCTATGTCATTAATTTGGCAAGAATCAGTCAAATTTCTGTTGTTATTTTTAATGCAATGCAAACTGAACCCATAAATTTTTGTTATAAGTTGTAATGGTCACAGAAAACAGTACTTCCTGCCTGGGGTATATCAGTGTCACCTGGACTTTATTTTTTCAAAACACCAAGCCAAAGTAGCACCCATGAATGTCCTTTTTTTGAAAAAAAATCAGTATGTTTAACATAAAATGTTACATTAATTTCAGATGTACAACATGGTGATCAACTTCTCCATATGTTATGCTATGCTCACCACAAGTGTACCTACCATCTGTCACCATGCAGTGCTATTACAATGTCATTAACTGCAATCCCTATGCTGTGCCTTTTACTCCCATGACTTATTCATTCCATAACTGAAGCCTGTATGTCCCATTCCTCTTCACCCATTTTGCCTATACCCCTACCCTCCTTCCCTCTGGCAACCATGATTTTGTTCTCTGTATTTACAGGTCTGATTCTGTTTTTTGTTTTTTTACTTATTCATTTATGTTGTTTTTTAGATTCCATGTATAAGTGAAAGCATATGCTATTTATCTTAGTCTGATTAATTTCACTTAACATAATACCTTCTAGGTCCATCCATATTTGTCAATGGTATGATCTCATACGTTTTTATGACTAATAATCCACTGAGTGAGGATATCCTTATCCATTCATCTATTGATGGATACTTAGGTTACTACTATTTGGGGCTATTTTAAATAATGCTGCAATAAACATAGGTGGATATTCTTATTTAATAGAACCAAGGTAAGGTTCTAGCAGTTTGTATTTTTAAAAAGCCCCTCCAATGATTCTGTTGTACATCTCTAATTAAAAACCAATTATGCTGAATGAAATAAGTCAAGCAGAGAGAGTCAATGATCATATGGTTTCACTTATTTGTGGAGCATAACAAATAGCATGGTGGACATGGGGAGTTAGGAGAAGGGAGTTGAGGGAAATTGGAAGGGGAGGTGCACCATGAGAGACTATGGACTCTGAAAAACAATCTGAGGGTTTTGAAGGGGCAGGGGGTGGGAGGTTGGGGTACCAGGTGGTGGGTATTAGAGAGGGCACGGATTGCATGGAACACTGGGTATGGTGCAAAAACAATGAATACTGTTATGCTGAAAATAAATTAAAAAAATAAAGATGATGATAAACCTTTAAAAAATAAAAAATAAAAATTAAAAAAAATCAGTGATACAGACTGGGTGCTATCAACTTTTTTTCTGTAAAGGACTGCATTTTAAATATTTTTGTCTTCATAGGGTGGGCCAAAATCTCTGTCACAACTATACTGCTATGATGGGAAAGCAGCAAAAGATAATATATAAATAAGAGCATGGCTGTATTCCAATAAAACTTTATTTGTAAAAACATGTGACCAGCCCATGGACCAAAATTTGCTGAGCCCTGATATAAATGATCAACAATTAAATTAGTGGCAGGTTCTGCATGCCAAGTTGATCAATGTTCCTTAGATACAGTAGACAATTAGAGGACACTGCAAGTATTAAGCAAAGAAAAGTGACAATACTAAGATCATCTGAATGACATTGTTGACAATGGTTTCCTTGTTTATGAGCCTAAAAGGAAAGACACACATGGGACGCCTGGGTGGCTCAGTTGGTTAAGCAGCTGCCTTCGGCTCAGGTCATGATCCCAGCATCCTGGGATCGAGTCCCACATCGGGCTCCTTGCTCAGCAGGGAGCCTGCTTCTCCATCTGCCTCTGCCTGCCATTCTGTGTGCCTGTGCTCGCTCTCCCCCCCCCTGATAAATAAAATCTTTAAAAAAAAATAAAATAAGGGGGAGGAGTCAAGATGGCGGAGAAGTAGCAAGCTGAGACTGCTTCAGCTAGCCGGAGATCAGCTAGATAAGCTATCTAGCTGATCTCC
>NW_026741766.1:0-4780 GCF_022355385.1 Mustela nigripes
ATATAATGTGTTGGAGATTCTTTAAAGTTTCTGTAATGGTGGATTTGGTGCTGATGTGACCTACGTTTTCCAGGACGAAGACAGCTTGGACAACATATTTGCTCTCTGATAACAAGTTAAAAGGTGTATCATGAAACAACTGAAAGGCTTTAATGACTGCAAATAGCTCTGTAATTTGAGGGGATGGGCTTTGAAATAAAAAGGTCCAAGTGTTATCTTGGGTAACCACAGCACCCACCCCATTTTTAGAACCATCAGTAAAAACGAGTTTTGCATTATCCAAAGGTGATTGACATGTAACCTTGGATAAATTAATGGGTGAGTAAGACTAAATTGCAGCCATGGGTTTGCTGGATAATGATTGTCAAATTTTGCAGTTGAGATAGTCATGGTAATGGCCCAATCAACATCACATGCTGCTAAGCAAGTTAACTGCTCTTGAGTATAAGGAGTTAGGATGATGTCAGGTTGTTTACCAAATGCAGTGATGCTAAGTTTTAGTTCTTTCAATATGATTTTATCTATGGCATTGGGATACCATGGCAGAACTTTTCCTGGAGAGTAAGCTAAATTGACCCAGGAGATGGGACCTTCCTGCCAAAAAACATCAGTGGGCGTGTGCTCTACTGCAAGAACACAATAATGTAGGGTTTCAGAGTAATTAATTCTATCAACTTGGGCAGTCTCAAGTCTATTTTGAATCAATTTAACAGCTTCTTGAGCTTGTTCAGATAAAATACGGGGGGAGTTCAAGTCAGAGTCTCCTTTCAATGTCTCAAACAGGGGCTGTAGTTCCTGATTAGTGAGTTTTAGGTATGGCCTGATCCAGTTAATATCTCCCAGGAGTTTTTGAAAATCACTTAATGTCTTTAATGAATCAGTTCGCAAAGTGATTTTCAAGGGCTTGACCTTTGTGCTGTCAAGCTTGGTGCCCAAGTATTCCTTGATAACTGTTTTTTGAATTTTTTCTGGGGCTATATTCAAGTCAAACTGTTTGAAACATTCGAAAAGGGAAACAAGGGCCTTTTCAAGCTGTTCTTCCTGTTTATGGCAAAGTAGTACATCATCCATATAATGGTATACCAAAACCGAAGGATAGAGCTCCTTGACCTTTTGCAAGGCCTGATCAACATAAAGTTGACACATTGTGGGGCTGTTAGCCATACCCTGAGGAAGAACTGTCCATTCAAATTGCTGATCAGGACCAGAATGATTAATAGTGGGTATGGTAAGTGCAAATTGGGGGGTATAATTGGGGTGTAATGGTATAGAAAAAAAGCAATCTTTGATATCTATAACAAATGAAGGCCATCTCGAGGGGAGGGCAGATACCAAGGGTAACCCTAATTGGACTGGTCCCATGATAACCATTTGGGCATTGATTGCTCTCAAATCATGCAATAACCGCCATTTACCTGATTTTTTCTTAATGACAAAGATAGGAGTATTCCATGGTGAAGTGGAAGGCTTTATATGTCCTGCAACAAGTTGTCCCTACACTAATGTGTGGGCTGCTTCATATTTTCCTTTGGGCAGGGGCCACTGAGAAACCCACACAGGCTTGTCATCGTGCCATTGAATTTTCAAAGGCTCAGTGGCCCCTATGAAAAACCCAACCCCAGTCCACCAATCCCAGAGGTATAATTACTTAGGGGTACTGAATTTGTAATACCCTGATTTTTCCTCCCTAATCCTCCAACTCCTGAATATCCAGCTTTAGTCATGAGGTTTCGAGCTTTCTCACTGTAAATAAAAGGCTTCAGTAGTCAATTTTAGGTCCATTTGAGTAAGAATATCTCTTCCCCAGAGAGATATAGGGATCTTAAGTACATATGGCTGAACCAGGCTGCTATAACCTTCATCATCCTTCCATGGTAATGTAGCAGCACTACACATAGGACTTTGGGCAACCCCTAGGCCTCTAAGGGTTTGATCAGCCCTTTGTAGGGGCCAATCTTTTGGCCAATCAACTTCATTAATGATACTACGATCAGCCCCGGTATCCAGAAGGCCCATAAATTTTTTATTTCTGATCCACAGAGAATAAAGAGGTCTATCCTCCATTCCAAGTGTTAGACATGCGAGGGGTGGGCCAGTGGAGCCAAAACCCCTCTGTCCACGGGATTTTTCTGTGTTGGGGAATAGTTTATGACAGCTTGGTAACACTATAATTTGTGCTATTTTATCACCTGGACTGATAACTATATGCCACGAGGGGAAGACACTAATATTTTGACTATTCCTGTATAATCAGCATCAATTACTCCAGGGTGTACTATTAATCCGGCAAGGGCTGTGGAGCTACGCCCTAATAATAGGCCTACAGTGTTCACAGGCAGTGGGCCCTTAAAATCCGATTCCACAACCTGGTTTCCCATCTCGGGGGTTAGTACGAATCTGGTGGTAGTGCGGATGTCCAATCCGGCGCTTCCTTTTATAGCCCATCTTGGTTCGTCAGTGGGTAATGTGTGCGGGCTACCTGTTGAAGCACCTCATACATTTGAGGGCCCTGGGGTGATGGGCCCTATTTCCGGTTTTTTGAATTCCTTGGGGGTAGTGGATTACCTTGAATATCTTTTACTGCGCGACATTCATTCGCCCAGTGTGTACCTTTGCTACACCTAGGACATATGCCAGGTTGCTTTGCTGTTGGGGGACCCTTGCTGTCGGGACATTCTCGCTTAAAGGGCTCCTGAGCTCCACATTTGTAGCATCCCCCAGAGTTTTCTTTAGCGCCCTTACGTTGGGGTAGCTGAATGCCCTGAAGGCCTTGAGTAATGGCTGAAGCAAGTACTTGTCCTTGAATAACGCTGTCATTAATATCCCTGCATACCTTGATGTATGTGCTTAAATATTTAGCTTTCCATGGCCTAATGTCCTCTTTACACCATTTATTGGCTTGCTCATAGGCCAGTTGTTTAATTAGAGGCATGGCTGTGTCAACATCTCCAAATATTCTCCCAGCTGTTTGCATCAATCTTGCAACAAAATCAGCATATGCTTCATTTGGTCCTTGTATCACCTTAGATAGTTGACCCTGCAAGTCCCCACTGCCCTGGAGGGTCTTCCATGCTTTGGTAGCAGCAGCTGCAATCTGAATGTATACGGCAGGGTTGTATTGCAGTTGGTCATGTTTACCAGTGTATGGCCCCATGCCCATAAGCATATCCAGATTCCATTGTGGATTGCCTGCTGCGGCATTACGCCGTGCAACATCCTGGGAATGCTCTTGCCATGCTGTCTTCCAGACCAAATATTGCCCTCCAGAGAGGGCTGCCCTTGCTAAATTCCCCCAATCTTCGGGGATTAAATTCATGCCTGCTATGGACTCCACTAGAGAAATAGTAAATGCTGCCTGAGAGCCATACTGCATGACCACTTCCTTTAATTGTTTAACTAATTTAAAGTCCAAGGGTTGGTAATATCGTTGATGATTTTGGTCTTCTAGAACTGGGAACATCGAGCTGCTATTGGCCCCCCTCCATGCGGTCTTCCAATCCTCATTGGCAGAGGGATGACATTTACATGTTATCTCCTCCGCCAGGGGGTTGTAGGGAGGCGGAGCATTAGGGGTCACTGCTGAACAGGGAGGGCCTAGTTTTAATTTGAACTTCCACTCTAGCTCCTCCCCCGACATTTCTTCTTCCCCTTTGCTAGAACTACTCCTTTCCGAAGCACGAGATGAGCGTTCTTCTTTTACTTCCTCGAGTGCCTCAGCGCCCTCCTGAATAGCTGAGTCACATTTCGGCTTACATCCTCCCAGGCACCTTCTGACTAGAGTCCATATAACTAACGTTCCCAGCGGCAATGGTTTGTTTTTGTCCCCCTTCTTAAAATCCTCACCTAAATGGTCCCATTGGGGGATATTTAGCAAGCCCTCGTCCAGAAACCAAGGCACCACTGTCTCAACTGTATTCAAGAAAGTTCTAGCAGTTTTCATTTTTAATGGCATACCATTGGCCTTTAGAAGGTCCTTTAGGGAACCCTCTAACCTCGACTTTGACAGTCCAGATCCCATAATTAGAATCCCAACCAAATGGTTGTTCAGCGTATACTCGCGGCTAAATCCCGGCTCTAAGGCCGCCCCGCTTCTTATTGCGGACTTGTACAAGTTTCCCACCACCTTTGTCGTGGTTTTACCCCGCTTACCTGTGGACTTCTCCCTTGCAAGGTTTTTCTATTTTTCTTAATATATCCCGGGTTTCGGCACCAATTATCATTCTCAACCCGCAAGAACGACACGTAGCCTGGTATCTTGTTCATGTTGCTTCTCCTTTATTATCATACCACACTTGCTTATATGCAGTAGGGCACCCTATCAGAAGACAGAAATTCTCAAGACATCCAATCACAGACCTGCTGCTAAGCTTCCCCTAATTAGTCTATCCAATGTCTGCTTTTCCTCCCCAGCATGGGCCATCGCGGATATCAACTTGTTTACATGGAGGTTTGTTTTGGCACCTGGCCAGGCGCCATCTTGTAATGGCGGGGACTTCCTTGGCCACAGGCGGTCCCTGACAGACAGTGTCCGGTTTTATCCCCTTGAAACCAACAGTAAAAATGGTAGGTGTGTTTTAAGCCTAATAGATCTCATACAAAAGAATACTCTGTATCTTCAAACTAAGACCATATCAATATTAAAGCCTTATTTATAGCATCCTGCCTCAAGAAATATTTTTGAAAATCCAGGAAATTCATTTCAGTAATTGCTTATTTGTCTCTAATTGAGGGATTCTTGTGATACTGGAGAAACCCAAGAGGAGCCCCTCTCCTTGAGCCA
>NW_026741767.1:0-4780 GCF_022355385.1 Mustela nigripes
CTACCTTGAGGTCTTTTGACATGTGGAAAGTGAATTTGAATGAAAAAGTTTAAGCATTGTTTGCTTATTGTTCAAAGACATTGTCAATAAAAGCATTTAAGTTGGAAAAAAATATTTGGGGGGTATGGTGAATTATTTCCTTACATAATATACAAACATATTTTCAATTATTTTCTTATCAGCATATAAAAGGTGAAAAAAATAATGCTAGAAGAAAATAGATCAATGGATAGCTTATAATGCAAGAACTTGAATTCCTTAGCAGAAGAAAAGTATATAATCCTACTCCACAGACATTTGGCCTGGTTTGTGATGTGATTTGCTTTGACCAATGGAATGTGAATCAGAGTTTAGTCAGTAAATGTAATTCACAATAGTCATTTTAACAGATGATTTAATAGAAATTAATATCAATAATTATTGAAAACAACTTTCATAGTTAAAAAGCAAAGGAAACAATTTATCATGGAGATAACAACAGTGGAAAGCACTTGCCATCCTTAAGGCTGAAGAATAAAAAAGGAAGATGCTGAGACTGTTAAAAATAGAAGTTTGGAGGAAAGATCTCATGAATGTTAAGGGCCCAAACTCCTGCAAAGTTTGGTTCTGGTCGAGCTTCTGCAGAGGATGGATGGAAAACTTGAAAAAGAGGCAGCATTCACTAGGTAATAATGTCTTAGGGGTTCAAAAGAGGGACACGGCTGGAGATGGAATATAGAATGCTAAGAGGGGGGACTTTGACAAGCTGGTGTGGGTGCCTCTGTATAGGCACAGGGAATTTTGGAAAAACTGCAATATATGATCAATTATTACTGTCAGGGTAATGAAATATTGCTGGAGTTATTGATAGATTTCTTCATCCTCCAGATTTTTAGTCACTTTCTAGTGTCCCCTAAAGCTGGACTCCAGCTGTCCAGAAGAATCCTGTTTAGATTAACTAAACTCTAAATGATCCCCAGATAAAAGAGCAAGAATCTGATAGTGAATAACTGTTTTGTGGCACTAAGTTTTAGAGTAGTTTGTTACACAGTAATAACTGACTGATATAGGTGGACAGGTAAGTATAAAGGTGGGAAAATAATGTGATAGATAGATAGATGTCCATAAGGGCATGGATTTCATTTGTCTTGATTTTCATTGTATCTCTTTTGTTTTATGTCTGATAAGTAGTGAGAGTCAAAATAATCACCACCAAATGAAAATACTGATTATAAACATTTGACTTCAGTATATTTTGTTTAATTTTGCATAATTAACATTTCCCATTGTTACTAAATTTTATTCCAAAATTTCATTCTCAAGACTAAGTATAAATATAACCGTAGGTTTTCTTACATTCTCTTGATGAGGAATATTTAGTTGGTTTCTAATTTACCTTCAGTATAATGGCCCTGTAGATAATAATATATTAATACCTGCATGTAATGTATAATTGCTAAATATTTTCATCTAAGTTTATTTATAAATGTAAAACTCCCGTGTCAAAGGTCTACATACACATATATACACATACCACATACTTGAAGGTATACACTAAGATATTATATATGTTATTATACAATAAATATTGCATGCTATGTACACAAAACATGGCACTAGATCTACATACACAGATAATATCTAGAACAACTAATGTTTCCAATTACTATTTCACATTTTAGTCTATGCTACTTTAAAGCTATAGTGCATTAAAAAAAGATAAAGCTATAGTGTATGGGCTCATAAAATCCTGTCTTTGGTAGAGATCACCTTGGTAATTTTAGAATTTGAATTAATTTATTTCTATTATAATTTTCTCTGTCTATAGAATGGAGATTATAATAATAATGCCTACTTCATGGATTTGCCTTGATGATTAAATTTGTTAACTTACCTGAGATACTTAGCACTGGACCATATTAGTTTTATTGACTTGAGGTTGGCTATTTTAAAAAATAGTTCCAATGGACACGAGACAATATTCTACATAATATTTCTTTACTTAATACTAAGTTTATTTCCATTACAAAACTACTGAAATTCATTTAAGATGTTAAAATATTTAGGAAAAATAAATCATGAATAATAAATGGTTTACTTATGTGATATTCTAGGTATTTTCATTGTGATTTATTAAGTAGCAAGAAAATTTAATAATGTATTTTATATGATTACATCTTCTATTTTGCTGAGAATGAAATGTTTCAAATCAAAACTTTAATTCCTAGCCATTAGAAAAACCCTGAAATCTCTTAGTATGCAAGGACCTATGGTTAGATCTCTAAAGGCCTCAGAGTCCCTGATTGAGGTAAAGGGTAAACTTTTCTAGCCTCTTCACAGCTTAAGCTGGATTCTCGCCTATAGTGTTGCTTATTTCATGGATACAAAGATAGATCATCCTTAGTGTACAAGGTTTTGTGTGACATCTTGTTTAGATAGAAATAAGCCTCTAGTCTCTCTGAAGCCTATTGCATGAACTCCTTTTTACTCTTAGAATAAAGGAACCCACCCAGTTTAAAGACTATGCATTTTAGCCTTCAAATGTGAAATGAAATTCTTTCACAAAACAAAAAATATCTAATGGAGAGTGGAAAACAAAACAAAGTAAACTTACATTCATAGGCTTCCTTTAGTCTGCAAATCTTACTCTGTTTAAACCTTTCAGAATTTAAAAGAATAGATGAACAAGAGTTATGGTCAATATGATGTCTCTGAATGAGTTTAATTTTGCTTGTGTCAAACTATAAATGGAAGCATGGAGGATCACAGAGAGTTTACATCCCAGGACAATATGTAAGTTTATATTACTAAGAATAAAGTTACCATCTACCTTAGTTTGATCCTATGTTGATTTTAAACAATATCCTTGCTTTTGGGGCACCTGGGTGGCTCAGTGGATTAAACAATATCCTTGCTTTTGATATTTTTGAAAAAAATTATCATAATTAATGAAGGAAATTGCTAGTCCTTTCCTGCTCAACACGATTATTTCCTCACCTCCAATAGGAATGTAATCACCATTCCAACTTGTGATTGGATGATAGACTCCAGTTATTAATTTATAGTGCAGTTTTCACCATTCTGTTCAAGCCATTCCTACTACCACCATTCATTATGACCTGGAGATCCAGGATTATAATTTGCCAGGAACTTCGGAGAGGAAAAGTTAAGAATTTGGATGCGAATTGAAAGAAATTGGATATTAGTGCATTCTGGTAAAAATTTACATTTGAATTAATCACAAATATATTTTTTTAATTGAGGAGGAGGAACTAAAAAAATAAAGACAAAGAGGCAATTTTGAAATACAGGATGACAAATCTGACTAGAGACTAACTTTCTTTGACTGTTAAGAACCAAATTGGTAATAGAAAGATAAAATGAGATAAATTTAAGTGTCCCCTGACTGAAGAAGTTTAGGAAACTTAGATAAGGAGACACTAATGTATTATCTTCAGACTGAAGTTTGACTTCAGCAGCTTTACAAATTATGCCAAAAATAAATATTAAGGTTTTAATAGATGATGTTAGTAAGAAATTAAGAATTTTAAAAAGTAGATTTTGGGGAACCTGGGTGGCTCAGTCGGTTAACTGTCTGTCTTCAGCTCAGGTAATGCTCTCAGGTTCCTGGGATCCATTTCCTGCTCAGGGAAAGTCTGCTTCTCCCTCTCTTTTTGCCCCTCTCCCTCCTCCTGCTCTTCCCCTCCCCTCTTGGTCTCTCAAAAAAAATAAGTACAATATTTAAAAACATTTCTAAAAAGTAGATTTTATTTTTGCATTAAATCTACTTTTATGTTTTGAACTACTAATCCTGACATAGATAATCTAGATATTTTCAAGTAAATTCACATCAATTTTCCTATATTTATTTATGTTAGATTGATTTAACATTCACAAAATATTTTAGTCCAATTTGCAAACAACTTAATCTTTCTTTAACCATTATTTCAGATCTCTCATGAGTACTAACATTAGAGCAAGAATTCTGCTGGCACACAACACTTAGAAACAAAAGGACCCTTGAGCTCATCAAGAATCTCATGGTTTAGTGAATCATGAAAAGAATATACAAATTTCTGATTCACAGAGCAACATGTTCATTGATAACTTGAAAAACAAGGGTCAAATAAGTATCAGAAATCCAGTTGGGAGGACAAAACAGTTCAGTCATGATAAGACAAGTAAAACTATATTTCCCCAATACCATTCATTCTCTATAAAAATATAGGCAGATGTACCACCATCAGAACTACCAGAAGGAATGACCTGTGCCAAGAGAACAGATAAGGAGGACATCAGCAGATAAAGCCAAGGGGACACCAACCTGAGCTCTACTTTCTGATTCTTCATTTTCAATAGGATCTTCATCATGCTAAGTGACTGCTCCTCATCCCTAGGTACCTTCAAATATTTGCACTTCTGAAGGAATTGAAGCTGTGGTTGAACCAAAAAAATATTAGATATGTTTGCGCACTCAACTGAAACTGTGTTGGATTTACTTGATGGTGTCTAGATATAGTTATCTAGGAAGTATTAGGGACATTAAGAAATAAAAGTGCCTACTTGCCAAGTAAAAATCTACTTTTTATGTTCCTGATTTCAAGTTAACTTCATCTATTTCAAAACTTAAATCATTGCTTTTGGCAATTTTTTAATTGTGTAATGTTAAATGGTTTTATCTAGAAAGTCAGTTCATTTTTTTTTAATTTTTTATTTTTTATAAACATATATTTTTATCCCCAGGGGTACAGGTCTGTGAATCACCAGGTTTACACACTTCACAGCACTCACCAAATCACAT
>NW_026741768.1:0-4779 GCF_022355385.1 Mustela nigripes
CCTATTACACTGTTGGTGGGAATGCAAGTTGGTGCAGCCTCTTTGGAGAACAGTGTGGAGATTCCTCAAGAAATTAAAAATAGAACTTCCCTATGACCTTGCAATTGCACTCCTGGGTATTTACCCCAAAGATACAGATGTAGTGAAAAGAAGGGCCATCTGCACCTCAGTGTTCACAGCAGCAATGGCCACGGTCGCCAAACTGTGGAAAGAACCAAGATGCCCTTCAACGGATGAATGGATCAGAAAAATGTGGTCCGTATACACTTTGGGGTATTATGCCTCCATCAGAAAGGATGAATAACCAACTTTTGTAGCAACATGGATGGGACTGGAAGAGATTATGCTGAGTGAAATAAGTCAAGCAGAGAGAGTCAATTATCATGTGGTTTCACTTATTTGTGGAGCATAACAAATAGCATGGAGGACATGGGGAGTTAGAAGGGAGTTGGGGGAAATTGGAAGGGGAGGTGAATCATGAGAGACTATGGACTCTGAAAAACAATCTGAGGGGTTTGAAGTGGCGGGGGGGTGGGAAGTCAGGGTACCAGGTGGTGGGTATTATAGAGGGCACGGATTGCATGGAGCACTGGGTGTGGTGAAAAAATAATGAATATTGTTATGCTGAAAATAAATAAATTTAATTTAAAAAAGATAGAAAATGAAATATTTGAAATACTTATAATGTTTGCTTCAAAATAATGAGGAGAAGGGAAGTAGGTGAGGGATATAGATGAAACAAGATGTGCCCTGAGTTCATAATTGTTAAAGCTGCCTGATGGACACATGGAAATGAGTTATAATATACTTTTCACTTTTAAAAATACAAAGTATAGTAAATAAGTATCATGTAGTCTTTTTTTAATACTTTATAAAAAAGATTTTATTTATTCATTTGAGAGAGAGGGAGCGAGAGAAAGGGCATGAGAGGGGAGAAGGTCAGAGGGAGGAGAAGACTCCCCATGATGTTGGTAGCCCGATGTGGGACTTAATCCCGGGACTCCGGGATCATGATCTGAGCTGAAGGCAGTTGCTTAACCAACTGAGCCATCCAGGCTCCCTAACATGTAGTCTTTATACTCTTGATTTTCTTTCAACAGGTGTGAAATTATCCTTTGAGAAACAGAGTTAAATAAAGCACTTTTTTTTAGGATTTTTATTTATTTATTTGACAGACAGAGATCACAAGTATGCAGAGAGGGAGACAGAAGGGTGGGGGGGGCAGGCTCCCTGCTGAGCAGAGAGCCCAATGCAGGATTCGATCCCAGGACACTGGGATCATGACCTGAGCCAAAAGTAGAGGCTTTAACCCACTGAGCCCCCCAGGCACCCCAGTAAAGCAATTTTTATAAAAAAAAAGCAACTTTATATTGAAAATAAAGAAATATACCATCTTAAATATAGAGCCACAACCACTAATAGACCTATTACATTAACTATTAGTTGAACTCAAGAGAAATTTATGACAAAAGACTAGTAAGTTGAAGACATGAGAGACAAAGTGCACTGGGGCTCAGGAGAGAGCATACATTTCCGAATCCAGGAGCTGGACCATGCTGAGTAGGAAAAGCACTAGGGTAAGTTTTGGTTCTGCTCTGAGGTCCCCATCTGCAGATCAGGAAAGAAGATAGCAAAGAACCTATTTCCTTACCTAGATTAACTGATTGTTTAGTCACAATTCAAGAGTATACTTAATTTATGAAACTACAAATAGAAAAATGATGGTACTGCTTTCATTTCTCAACGAGGAACTCTATTTTTCAGCACTTTCCTAAGAGATTTCAAAGATTCAAAAATGCCCTCGGAGAGATGTGGAGCTCAGTACACATTGTTTTGGTTTTTCCTCCTCCAGGTCTCCATCACATGGTATTTAAATAAAATTGGATCAAAATAAACATCAAGGAATTTCCATGAGGCAGCATGAACGGATTGAGTAAGTGCTCTCCTCACTGTTTGCTTTCTTCAGTCTCTGCTCATTCCCCCAGCAACAGGGGCAGGCAGGAGGTCTACAGAAGACTGTGGTGGGGCAGGTATCCTGGTTCACAGTTTCTAGGGATGGATATTCTGCCATCTTCCTGGCAGGAAACTCGGTTATTTGAGCAGAAATGTTTAGGGGTTATATGGGTTCTTTTGGCCAGATAGAAATTACTCAAGTCTGGGAAACTATTGAGGCCCCTTAAATGTTATTGTTTTCTGATTATCTCTCTTTTTGTTTTTATTCTATTTAATTTTATTAGTTTTATATATGAATGATACTAAAAATCCAACCTAGAAGAAAACAGTAGGGTAGATTATAGGGTAAGAGCAAAGCTACTTATTTTTGTACTCACAATTCAGATGGGGGTTATCAGAATTCAAAACTGTAATTAAAGTCTAAGTGGATTTAGTAGTATCTCAGAATTTAAAATGAAAAGAAGTTACATCACCTAATTGAAAATACATAATGATTTATTGTTTAAATTTCTCAAGGGATCTCTACCTCCAGTAGTTGGCAACAGATAATTGTAGTAAAATGTATGTTTTTGATCTTATCATTTGTGCACATATAACACATATACATATGTACATATAATACATGGTAGTTTGAGCATTCTTTTACATTCTAATCAGCAAACACAGAAAAAGTCCATCGACTGGTAAGGCAGGATATGTACTAGTAATTTTTATAACATAGATCTTATACATCTTTAAGATAATTAGAGGTATCTGGAAGGCAGTATGCTATGGTTCTTAGACATCAAGATCCTGGATTCTACTCTAAACTCTGCCATTAACTCTCTATGATCTTATTCAAGTAGATGTACTCACTATGCCTCAGTTTCCTTATCTGCAAAATATGTTAGATAAATCACCTCTAAAATTTTTTTAGCTAAAAATTACATGTTTTTATAATGTGTCATCAAAGATTTAATGGAATAACTGTATGTTTCCCTGTAACTATAAAACAGGCCCTCAGAATGTAGAATTTGGCAGAAGAATTAAGGTAAATTGAACCCTAATACCAATTATTGCTCGTGTTGAGCAGTAATATTATGATGGAAAATATCTAATCCTTATTGTATGATTTCCATATATTAGACACTAGGCTATATGCTTCACACACTTATTTAACTTTATGTCCCTATGGGGTCAATACTATTATTATTATTCCCATTTTACAATAAGAATACTGAGAAAAGAGAAGATATATAATTTACCTACAGTCACTCAGCCAGTATGTGCTAGAGCTAGGATTTGAACCTAGGGTAGACTGTCTCCAGATCCCATGCTTAGTAACCATGACTGTTCGTTGTCACCCTACAGTATTTTGCTCTCTGTGGCCTTTTATTATTTTCTTATGTATGTTGTGAATCCTTAACCTATGGTTATATCTAAATATAGAATGAAAAGATATTTTATATTTTCCATGTGCATTAAGATTTATAAAATGTTATTATAGTCTTTGTCACATCATATAATCCAAGCAATCCTTGAAGTAAGGATCATTATTATCATTATTTTTTATAAGGGAAAGCAGAGACAGAGGAAGTAGGCATTTGCTAAGCTTTTATGAATAGATTTCAGAGCTGGGTTTCCACCTCCAGCTGGGTTTCCTCCAGGACTCTATCTGTGCATTGCTTTCTCTATTGTATTACTTCTAATATAAGTGCAGTATTTTCTACAGTGAGATGAAAAAAACACGAAATCCATAAAATAATTATATAATAGCATTTCTCAGATACTAGTACATTTGATCTGTGGGGGCAGTTTCCAATCAAGCTGAAGGAAATGAGATTCTCTCTCTTGATTTTGGGACATCAAATCATCTGCATCAATTCTTTTCAGGGACATTGATATGTGTGCAACAATGATAATATATTTGTACTTACATGCTTCGTTTTTTCATTGTTTATGTAAAAAGGGAAGACTGTTGGATAAGAAGCTTACTGAATGATCTTCTAGTTGTCAATTCAAACAAGTATGTCATAGGCAGTAGCTATATGTACCCAAATGAAGATCAATTAAATGAATGGAGTTGCCAGTTGCTGGACTGAATTGATAGTTGAGACAAATTCCCAGATCCGGGACACCCTGCTGAAGCAGCCATAGGCCTATAGACTGGGGATGATCTAAGCTCTCTCTGTCATCATTTGATTGGAGTATTAGCGTAAATAGCTCAGTTACGCAGCGTCTTTTCCATCGGCTTTCCTTGTGTGGTAGGGTCATCATTTATTTCACAGTTTACTGAAGGCTCACAGTATGCATGTCACCATGCTGACAGTAAGGACTTCAAAGACAAAAAATATAGTCTTTGACCTAGAGGATTGTTTAGTCACCATAGAAAGCAGTAGTCAAGATAGAAGTCATGAGTTCAGGAGAAGTTTCTTCAAAATTGTATAACTAATAGAATAATTAATGTGCTTAGATATATGGAGAGGGTATGTAAACACATTAGGGAGATCTTGGGTCTGAATTATAAAAACATATGAAGCATTTCAACAAAGGAAAGACCGTTATTTTGCTCAATTTTGTTGTGAACTTAAAACTACTGTAAAAATAAGGTCTATTAAAATCTCCGGGTGGGGGGGAGGGGCCGGCTCCCGGCAAGCGGCGGAGCAACCGCGCACAAAATCAGGACTTTTAAAAGTCTGTTCCGCTGAGGGACATCGCTCCAGAGGCTAAACCGGGGCGAAGCCCACGCGGGGCCAGCGTGGCCTCAGGTCCCGCAGGGTCACAGAAGGATCGGGGGTGTCTGAGTGTCGCAGAGCTTGCGGGTATTGGAACGGGAAAGCCGGCTCC
>NW_026741769.1:0-4779 GCF_022355385.1 Mustela nigripes
AGATATGGTTTTGCTTAATTGGGACATGGAAAAGATTCTGAAGCAGAAAGATACTGCCTCCCCTTTTGCATATCTCTATGTAGAGAATTTCAGAAAGTCAGAGCATCGAGAGACCTCCGCATTCTTCCATTTGCAACCACATCATTTTAGAAAGGGAGGAATGGTGGAGGCAGTATGGTCTAGTAAAAAAAAGCGTAAGATTTGACATCAGACATATATTGATTCTCATCTGCACTGGTTCTTTACCAATTGTCCAGCTCTGGCCAGGTCTGTGTCTACCTGAATTTGACAGATTAATGTTTCCCTCTCTCATTCCCTAGGACACGGCACATACCCTGTCCCCAAGTTATGACCAACCCTGTATTAAGCAAGGGGAACTGAGAAGGGCCTCTCAAGTAGATTCAAACAGGGTCTTTTAGCAAAATATTTCACATACCTTTTGCTTAGTGATCACAATCTGATTATCATGTTGTTGCTTGGTCCTGCAGTCAGATATGTGTGGCTACATCCCTCCATCCCCTCCACCCATATGGTCCATAGGCCCAGTCAGTTGTAAACATGGAAGAACAGAATGGGACAGAATGGCTGGCAACCCAGGCCAAAGACCAAGAAGAAACTGTACTCTAGATCATAGCCGGGATGCATATGGAGCACAAAGACTAAAAGAGCTCATGGAGAGAGAAGTGAGGAGAATATCCTCAATGGAAACTGAGGGAGTTGAAAATGAAGATCCAACTTGTCCAGTGGGGGCAAGTATGATGAGCTGAACAGAGGACAGAAGAGGTACCTGATTCCTCCTGAAAGACGAGCACTATGTGAAAAAGAGTGGGTATAACAAATAATACTTTGGGATTATTAGTTTTTTTGTTTTTTGTTTTTTTAAGAGGGGCAGAGGGAGAGGGAGACAGAATCTCAAGGAGACTCACACTCAGCATGGAGTCTGGTGTACTGGGGTGCATCCTACAACCCTGAGATCCTAACCTGAGCCAAAATCAAGAATCAGACACTTCATCAACTGAACCACCCAGGCACCCAGGTATATCAGATTAATATAGTTTAATCTTGATTAATTCTACACTCCTTATTGTCCTGAAGCACCCAAAGTCTTTGGATTTGAATTACCAAACTGAGATTTTAATAAACTAGGAGCACAGGGAATTCAGGAAAGGACATAGGGGACATCCCTGCATTCCTTAGAGGAGAAAAACCTTTCCCACTGACACAGGTATGGGAAGAAATAAAGGAAGAAAAAAAGTAATGGAAGCAGAAGTCTAATATATGTGTCCTGACCATATCTTTGAGGGACAAGTTCCCCGAGGATAGAGAAGTGATAGGTGAGGAGAGGGTCAAAAGTGGAAATACTTTCCTGATCCGCACTGGAGACCTGTCAAGACATGATTGTTCGAGGTGGCTCAGAAACTCCAAAGAGGTTAAGGGATTTCAGAGCTGCAGTGGAGGAGCACACCAAATACGTCAATCTGAGACATGTTCCTGGCAACTAGGTTGCAGGATATATGTCCCAATTCTGCATGCCTCCAATGTGGTATAGAATGAGACAACCTGCTAAGGGAGGATCAGCATTTTAGAAAGGAGGGGCAAAAAAAGTAAAGTTCCTTAGCTAGGGCCCCAGAAGGAATTGGAGTTGGTTCTTGGAGGTGGGTGGTGGTGGTGGTGGTGGTGGTGGTGGTGGTGTGTGTGTGTGGGGGGGGGGATCACATCAGAAAACCCTGATGGGGGACCATTTCAACACAAAGATTGCCACTGAGCCCTGACAATGCCACAGACTTCCAACAGTGATGTCAAGGGCAAGATCTAGATTCTCAACAGAAAGGCTATGTACATATTCATAGATAAGAGTAAATGCCCAACTGCAGAGAGGAGCACCAGTATGAACATGAGGTAAGAGTGATTCTACACCCCCAACCCAAGTCCTGCCATATTCCATAGTATCAGTTTTCTCTTCTACACAAACGTCACCTCAAGAAAAGGAGAAAAAGAAATAAGCCATTCTGATCAAAGGTTAAATTTTGAATTAATTAAATATTTACTTGGAAAAATTATTTTAAGTTAAAAGAGACTGTACTGTAGGAAACTAAGATATTTTTAATTGGCATGCTATATTGTTTGCTTTTCCCCCCTTTCCATACTACCCATCAGGATGTAGACTTAGAGAGATAAGATCATTACTGAAAACAAGGAAGGTATATTTTCACTGAACATCCAAGAAGAATGTATTTACCCCATCTAAAGGAAAGCTGATCTTTTTTTTTTTTTTTTTTTTTTTGGCAAGTTGATCTTGAAATAAAGGTTGTCTGGACGTCCTGTGTGCTGTCAATCTATTAAGGAAAGACTTCTTTTCCAGAAAGGAGCTGTACTGTACCTGTCCAATGTCAATACACAGTAAGGAAATTATATAAAGTTCCAAGGAGATGGTTCTTTTTTTTTTTTAAGATTTTATTCATTTATCTGACAGACAGAGATCACAAGTAGGCAGAGACAGGCAGAGAGAGAGGAGGAAGCAGGCTCCCTGTTGAGCAGAAAGCCTGATGCTGGGGCACGATCCCAGGAGATAGTGGGTGGAGAAGTAGGGGGTAGAGAAGTGGGTGAGGGCACTGCAATTCCAAAAGAGTAAAGAGAAAGATCTGACAAGCAGCAGGTCTGGGGCTACATAGGCTGTGCAGGAAGTGAATTATCTCCAAGGGCTAGGGGTCCCAATAGTATATAAAATACTGATTGCCAATGAAATTCCTGGCGTGGATCAGGCTCAAAGGAGACAATTAGTCCTAGCTCCTCAAGACCACAGTCTGGAACCCACAGCAGCCTATTCCAGCCTCAGACCCCATTTCCAGGATGAAAGCAGAATACTGTAATGTCCACACTAATAAAGAGACTTCCAGAATGCAGAATCCTTAGCAGTCTAATACAATCCTTGTTTCACAAATGATGAAACTGAGATCCAGGGAGTTTAAATGACATGCCCAAAGTCACAGAGCAATTCATACCAAAGCCAGAGCAAAAAACAATTGTCCTATCCCTGGTCCAGAGTGTCTACCACAATAGGCTATTTATAAATCCAACTTACATGGTCTAAATTACATAAAACCTGCCATCATATCTACTTTCCTGAGGCAGAATTATAGTGATACCTTCCTTCTACCATAATACTCACCCATGTTACTCAAAGGCCACTCAGTACTGATAGACTTGAGCCAGTGAACTGATTTCTCAGCATTCCTGTCTCATTAAGCTACACCTATATCAATAATAATCTTTAAAACATCACTGGGATTCTTCTTAGAAAAAATATTATGTTTATTGTAGATATTTTTCAAAATATGAACAAAAATAGAAATACCTGCAAACCTATTACCAGAGATAACCTGTTAATAGTTTTGATCACGCTTCCAGTTCTGCATTTCTAACTTTAAATACATCAAACTGTATCTATATTATTTTATACAATATAGGATCATATTGAACCTATAATTTTCTAACCTTATTTTTTTCATCCAGTTACAGACACCTGTGTTCAGAAAAGTAGGAAAGATGCATTTTTATTTTGCCAGCAAGGAGATATTTTCATTAGATGATCATACACTACGTCATCTGGGGAAGATGGTATCCAAAAGTTCTTTTCCTTTATACTTGGCTCCTCTACATCAGACCATATTGAGTCTACCTTCGATGTGCATCACAAGGCCCACCTGGCAGGGGTCACTCTCTCTTCTCCTTCATGGTATCCTCAGACTTCCACCTCTGTCATCCTCCTCAACTTTTGGCTACAGCTCTCAGACAGAAGGTCACATCAGCTTTTGCTGTCAGTGGACCTTAAGGTTAGGACAGCTTCAGGTCCTTAGTGTCCTGAGCTTTGTTATATGATAGGAGGAGCAGAGGTGAACCTGAGGGAAGAAGAAATAAAAGTACCATTTCCCAGTCTGTTGTCATTAGAGTAACAAATCTTCAAAATAATTAAATCATTATCTTGTGGATATTGATTATTGTAGAAAAATTCTAATAAGTTACTTGCTAATAACATCTCTGTTTTTAAAAAAACTAAATTTTAAAAAAATGTGTTTTTTGTTCCTATCTTCTCAAGACTTATGTTCTATTGCACAGAACCGATAGGTAAGTATTGGGAATAAAACCCATCCTGACCTATTGTTTTCTCTGCTCCTTCTAAGTAATTTCAGTAAAGAAATTAAAACTTTGGGCGCCTGGGTGGCTCAGTGGGTTGAGCCGCTGCCTTCGGCTCAGGTCGTGATCTCAGGGTCCTGGGATCGAGTCCCGCATCGGGCTCTCTGCTCGGCAGGGAGCCTGTTTCCTCCTCTCTCTCTCTCTGCCTGCCTCTCTGCCTACTTGTGATCTCTCTCTGTCAAATAAATAAATAAATAAAATCTTTAAAAAAAAAAAAAGTATTTAAAAAAAAAAAAGAAATTAAAACTTTGTGGAAGATGATCAAAAACCAGGAAATCAAGCTTAGTGAGACATAGGAAAACTTCTGGTGGTATGAAAATATGCAAAGGAAACAACTTAACAGAAACGTGATATCTGGGGCGCCTGGGTGGCTCAGTGGGTTAAAGCCTCTGCCTTCGGCTCAGGTCATGATCCCAGGGTCCTGGGATCGAGCCCCCCATCAGGCTCTCTGCTCTGCGGGGAGCCTGCTTCCTCTGTCTCTCTGCCTGCCTCTCTGCCCACCTGTGATCTCTGTCAAATAAATAAATAAAATCTTTAAAAAGAAAGAAAGAAAGAAAGAAAGAAAGAAAGAAAGAAAGAAAGAAA
>NW_026741770.1:0-4776 GCF_022355385.1 Mustela nigripes
GCGGGAGAGCTGGTGCCTCTTGGGCCTTGTTTTCCTGGGCTCCATGTTCCCGCCCTGGGTTCACACTGCCAGGCCAAACTAAGCAGAGCCACAACCCTGCAGCAGCATGTGTGGCCTAGGATTGCACTCTATGCACACTACCATCTCCCGGTGACTTGGCCTTTTGCTCTGGCGTGCAGGCAGACTCGGGGACTAGGCCAGTGCCTTCCCCACAGGAAAGGAGAGGCAACAGGATCCCTAAACACTGCCCATGCACTGGGATGGGGAGCTGTGGTGGACTGTCCCCCACTCCTTCCCCGGAAACCCCGTGCCTCCGCGAACGCTGCCACATCTTGGAGGAAGAAGGCCTCTGACTGCCTGTTTCTCTAGGGAGCTGTTTCTGTGAGTTCCGGGTATTGTGCCTGGTGGCAAACCCAAGTCTGCCCTAGGGACAGGTGGCCAAGGAGATGCTGTCCCCTTGGGACCAGAGGCACAGGACAGGCCTGCCTTCTGCCCAGACTCCTTCCTCAGAGAGGATCACGTGCACCTGCCCTAGTCGTCCCCTCGTGTCTCCTTAGCAGCCAGGCTTCATTTTAACTGCACAGGGAGTGGGTGACACTTGCCTTGCCACCTGCCTGCTGTTTCTGCCATGGCAGGCTCTCCTGCTTCACCACCGTTTCCCGACAGCAAAGCCAACGGTCCCTTCACTTCTCCAGGGGCGGCGTGCTGCGCCTTATGCAGACATGGTCTTGGGGAGCGCTGTAACAGACGTGTACCTTTCCTTAAGGCTGTTTCAACAGGCGCTCTCTCAGACAGAGGGGGATGCCCGGGCAAAGAGGATTTCTCTCAATGCAGGTTTATTACAATGAGCTGTGGAGACTAGCTAAGGCTAGCAGCAGCAACATCCCACAGACCCGACTCTGTTTTCCCAAAGAATGCTGTACCTTCCCAGAGGGGATGCCCGGGCAAAGAGGCTTTCGCTCTATCTGGGTTTCTCCCACCCTGCTGGGAATACTAGTCTAAGGCAAGGAGCAAGAGCAGCCCACAGAACCGACTCTGTTTTCCCAGCGATTGCTATGCTTTCGCAGAGATTTTCAGCTTGTCGTGAACCGCATTTCGCTGTCGCTTCCTCAGCAAGACTTTGGGAGTTCGCTCTGTCGCGTCAGGGAAGAAGAGCTGCGGGAGAGCTGGTGCCTTTTGGGCTTTGTTTTCCTGGGCTCCATGTTAGCACCTCGGTTCACACTGCCAAGCTGAACTAAGACACAGTCACAACCATGCAGAATCGTGCGCACCCTAAGTTGGCACTCTATGCCCACTACCATCTCCTGGCATAGGCAAAGCTTGGCCTTTTGCTCTGGCGCGCAGGCAGACTCGGGCACCAAGCCAGTGCCTTCCCCACAGGAGAGGAGAGGCGTCACGATACCTGCACACTGCCCGCGCACTGGGATGGGGAGCTGTGGGAGACTGTCCCCAATCTTTGCGTGGACACCCCGTGCCATCGCGAACGCTTCCACATCCTGGAGGAAGACGGAATCTGACTGCCAGTTCTTTCAGGGAGCTGTTTTTGCGAGTTCAGGGTAGGCGCCTGGTGGCAAGCCCATGTATACTCCAGGGACAGGTGGCCAAAGCTGCTGTCTCCTAGGGCCCAGAGGCTCAGGACAGGCATGCTTTATGCTCAGCCTCCTTCCTCCGATTGGAGCCCTTTTCCCTACCCTAATCTTCCCCTCGTGTCTCCTTAGCAGCCAGGCTTCCACCGCTCTACAGTGACAGAAGTGTCCCTTTCCTTAAGGCTCTTTCCACAGGCGTAACCACACTTTTTTCTCAGGCAGAGGGGATGCTAGGGCAAAGAGTATATCGCTCCAAGCGCGTATCTTCCACCGTACTGCGGAGACTAGCTCAGGCAAGCAGCAGCAGCATCCCCAAACCCAACTCTTATTTCCCAAGGAACGCTGTGCTTTCCCAGGGAGATGCCCAGGCAAAGAGGCTTTCGCTGTATGCGGGTTTCTCCCACCGCGAGACTGGGCTCAGACAAGCAGCAGCATCCCGCAGAACATTTCTCAGCGAATGCTGTGCTTTCGCAGAGGCTTTGGCTTGGAGCGAACAGCACTTCGCTGCTGCTTCCTCAGCAAGGCTTCAGTCGTGTCAGGGAAGAAGATCTGCGGCAAAGTTGGTGCCTCTTGGGCCTTGCTTTCCCCGGCTCCATGTTCGCATCCTGGGTTCAACCTACCAGGCCGAACAAAGCAGACACAGCCACAACCCTGCAGTAGCGTGCGTAGCCTAGGATGGCACCCTATGCACACTACTATCTCCCAGTGTAGGCATCGCGTGGCCTTTTTGTCTGGCGCTCAGGCGGACTCGCGGACTAGGCCAGTGCTTTCCCCACAGGAAAGGAGAGGTGACAGGATCCCACACACCTCCCGTGCACTGAATAGGGAGCTTTGGGTGACTGTCCCCACAACTGCCCCTTAAACCCCGTGCCTCCTCCAAGCTTCCACATCCTGGAGGAAGACGGCTCTGACTCCCCGTTTTCTCAGGGAGCTGTTTCTGCGAGTTCAGCATAGGCGCCTAGTGGCTAGCGCATGTCTGCCCCAGCCACAGGTAGCCAAAGGGCTGCTGTCTCCTTGGGCTCAGAGGCTCAGGACAGGCATGCTTTCTGCCCAGACTCCTTCCTAAGAGTGGAGCACGCGCTCTGCCCTACTCATCCCCTCCTGTCTCCATAGCAGCCAGGCTTCCGTCTCTCTGCACAGGGAGCGGGTGCACTTGCATTGTCACCGGCCGCTGTTCCTGCCAGGGCAGGCTCTCCTGCTTCCCTACTGTTTACCGACCAAAAGGCCAAGGGCTCCTTCACTTCTCCTGGGGCGGCATGCTTCGCCTTCCCCAGATGTGCTCCATGGGAGCTCGGTGACAGAAGTGTCCCTTTCCTTAAGGCTCTTTACACAGGCGTAACCACGCTTTTCTCTCAGGAAGAGGAGATGCTAGGGCAAAGAGAATTTCGCTCCATGCGGGTATCTTACACCGTGCTGCTGAGACTAGCTCAGGCAAGCAAAAGCAGCATCCCGAAACCCAACTATGATTTCCCAACGAATGCTGTGCTTTCCCAGAGGAGATGCCTGGACAAAGAGACTTTCGCTGTATGCGGGTTTCTCCCACTGTGAGACTGGGCTCAGGCAACCAGCAGTAGCAACCCACAGTACCGACTCTGATTTCTCAGCGAATGCTGTGCTTTCACAGAGGCTTTGGGCATGGAGCGAAACGCCCTTCACCGCTGCTTCCTCAGCAAGGCTTCGTTCGCGTCAGAAAAGAAGAGCTGTGGGAGAGCTGGTGCCTCTTGGGACTTGCTTTCCCGGGCTCCATGTTCGCGCCCTGGGGTCACCCTGCCTTGCCAAACTAAGCAGACACAGCGACAACACTGCAGCAGCGAGCATGGCCTAGGATGGCACTGTATGCACACTACCATCTCTCGGTGTCAGCAACGCTTGGCCTTTTGTTGAGGCCTGCAGGCAGACTCGCGGACTAGGCCGGTGCATTCCCCACAGGAGAGGAGAGGCGACAGGATCCCTGCACACCCCCTGCTCACTGGGATGGGGAGCTGTGGGGGACTGTCCCCACTCCTTGCCTGGACATCCCGTGCCTTCGGTAACGCTTCCACCTCCTGGAGGAATACGGAAACTGGCTGCGAGTTCTTTCAGGGAGATATTTCTGCGAGTTCAGGGTAGGAGCCTGGTGGCAAGCCCATGTCTCCACCAGAGACAGGTGGCCAAAGCTGCAGTATCCTTGGGCCTAGAGGCTCAGGACAGGCATGCTTTCTGCACAGACTCCTTCCTAAGGAGTGGAGCACGCACCCTGCCCTAATCCTCCACTCCTGTCCCCTTAGCAGCCAGGCTTCCGTCTCTCTGCACAGGGAGCGTGTGACACTTGTATTGCCACCAGCCTCTGTGCCTGCCATGGCCGGCTCTCCTGCTTCGCAACCGTTTCCAGACCAGAAGGCAAACGGCTCCTGCTCTTCTCCCCGGGCAGCGTGCTTCACCTTCCAAAGACATGCTCCTGGGGAGCACAGTGAAAGACGTGTCCCTTTCCTTAAGTCTCTTTCCACAAGTGCAACCACGCTTCTCTCTCAGGCAGAGGGGATGCCCAGGCAAAGAGGATTTCGCTCAATGAGGGTTTATTATGCCATGCTGTGGGGACCTGCTCAGGCAAACAGGAGCATCCCACAGACCCAACTCTGATTTGCCAAGCAATGCGGTGTTTTCCCAGATGGGATGCCCGGGCAAAAGGCTTTCACTCTATAAGGGTTTCTCCCATCATGCTGCGAATACTAGGCTAAGGCAAGCAGCAACAGCAGCCCACAGAACCGACTCTGATTTCTCAGCGACTGCTATGATTTCGCAGAGGTTTTCAGCTTGGCGTGATCCGCACTTCGCTGCTGCTTCCTCAGCAAGGTTTTGGTCGTTTGCTCTGTCGTGGCAGGGAAGAAGAGCTGCGGGAGAGCTGTTGCCTCTTGGGCCTTGCTGTCCCGGGCTCCAAGTTCGAGCCCGGGGTTCACCTTGCTATGCCGAACTAAGCAGACACAGTCACAACCCTGCAGCAGCCTGCGTCGCCTAGCCTGGCACTCTATGCCAATTAGCATGTCCTGGGGTAGGTAATGCTTTGCCTTTTGCTCCGGCGCTCAGGCAGACTCAGGGTCTAGGCCAGTGCCTTCACCACAGGAGAGAGGAGGCGTCAGGATCCCTGCACACGGCCCATGCACTGGGATGAGGAACGTTGGAGGACTGTCTCCACTCCTTCCCCGGCACACCC
>NW_026741771.1:0-4776 GCF_022355385.1 Mustela nigripes
ACTTATAGGAAACAAAAGAAAAATGCAGACATCAATCCAATTATAACATTAAGTATAATTTGTTTTTTAATTTAATTTAATTTTTTTCAGTTTTCCAAGATTCATTGTTTATGCACCACGTCCAGTGCCCTATGCAATATGTGCCCACAATACCCACCACCAGGCTTACCCATCTCCCCATTCCCCACCCCTTCCAAGCCCTCAGTTTGTTTCTCAGAGTCCACAGTCTCTCATGCTTTGTCTCCCCGTCTGATTTCCCACAAGTCACTTCTCCACTCCTTCCAGCATCTTCCATTTTATTCCTGTTGCTCCACAAGTGAAACCATATAATTGACTCTCTCTGCTTGACTTATTTCACTCAGCATAATCTCCTCCCGTCCTGTCTACATTGATACAAAAGTTGGGTATTCATCCTTTCTGATGGAGGTAAAATACTCCATTGTACATATGGACCATATCTTCTTTATCCATTCATCTGTGGAAGGGCATCTTGGCTCTTTCCACAGTTTGGTGATTGTGGCATTTGCTGTTATAAACATTGAGGTACATACGGCCCTTCTTTTCACTACATCTGTATCTTTGGAGTAAATACCCAGTAGTGCAATTGCAGGGTCATAGGGTAGTTCCATTTTTAATTTCTTAAGGAATCTCCACACTGTTCTCCAACGTGGCTGCACCAGCTGACAAAGCAGGAAAAAGTATCCAGTGGAAAAAAGACAGTCACTTCAAAAACTGGTGCTGGGAAAATTGGACAGCTATGTATAGAAGAATGAAACTTGGCCATTATTTTATACCATGCAGAAAGATAAACTCAAAATGGATAAAATACCTCAGTTTGAGGCAGGAATCTTTCAAAATTCTAGAGGAGAACATAGACAGTATCTTCTTTGACATTGGCCACAACAACTTCTTTCAAATCATGTCTCCAAATGCAAAGGAAACAAAAGCAAAAATGAACTTTTGGGGCTTCATAAAGACCAAAAGTTTCTGCACAGCAAAGGAAACAGTAAACAAAACAAAGAGGCAACCCGCAGAATGAGAGGAGATATTCACAGATGACATTAAGTATAAACTAAATAAATAATCCAATAAATACAAAAATTGTGTCAGATTGAAAAAAAGTGTCAGATTGAATTAAATGCTGTCTCTATAAGACATACTTTATATTTGGAGATACAAATAAATTGAAAGTGAAGGGATAAAAAATATATATCATGTAAGTAACAACATTAAGAAGGTTGAAATTGCTATATTACACAAAACAAAATAGACTTTAAAAAAGGAAAAAAATACCAAAAATAATATGTACATTTAATAATGACAAAAGGATCAGCTTATTAGGAAGATGTAGCAATTATGCTCCAAACAACAAAGCCCACAAAATACATGAAATAAAACTTGTAGAATTAAAGGGTGAAAAGATAATTTGAAAATAATAGATGGATATTTTAGTAGCTCACATTCAATGATAGAACAACTATACAAAAGGTGAACAAGAACATAAAATATCTGAATAACTTGATAAACCAGATAGATCTAACAGAGATCTATAGAATACTCCTCCCAACATCAGCAGAACATACATTAAGTGTACTTGGAACATAATCCAAGATAAACCATATGCTAGGGCACATAAAATGTCTCAATAAATTTAAAAGAATTGAAATTGTATACAGTATATTCTTAGAACACAAAATTAAATTAAATTAAAAATCAATAACAAATTTTGGAAATTCAAAGGTATGTAGAATTTAAAAAAAAAAATCCTAAATAACCAGTGGGCCACGGAGGAAATCACAAAGAAAATTAGATGATATTTTGAGATGAAATAAAGACAAAATATGCTAAAATATATGGTATTAAGCTAAAGCATTGCTTAGAGGGAAAGGCATCATGATAAATGTCTATATTAAGAAAAAAGAAAGGGGTCACCTGGGTGGCTCAGTGGGTTAACGCCTCTGCTTTCAGCTCAAGTCATGATCCCAGAGTCCTGGGATCGAGCCTCACATCAGGTTCTCTGCTCAGCAGGGAGCCTGCTTTCCTTCTTCTCTCTCTGCCTGCTTCTCTGCCTACTGTGATCTCTGTCAAATAAATAAATAAAATCTTAAAAAAAAAAAAGAAAAAAGAAAGATCTCAAATCAATAACCTAATATCCCACCTTAAGACACTGGGGGAGAAAGCAAATTCAACCTAAAGTGAATAAAATAAAGGAAATAATAATGATCAGAGCAGAAGTTGATGACATAGACAATAGAAAATCAATAAGAAATAATTGACATAAAAGTTGGTTCTTTGTAAAGATCACACATGTTATAAAACTTTAGTTTGAATTACCAAGAAAGGAGAGAAAAGATTTAAATTACTAAAATCAGTAGAAAAGAGGAGAAACAACTACTAATCTCCCAAAAGCGAGTTGCCTGCCAGTATGGTAAATGACTTAGATTAATGAAGAAATTCCTAGAAAGACATAAAGAAATGAAACTGACCAAGGGAGAAAAAGAAAATCTGAATGAAATTATAGCAAGTAGAGATATTGAGTTATTATGTGAAATTCAAAAAACAAACAAACAAAAATGAATAAAACAGCAGAATCAGAAATATAAATACAGAGACAAACTAATGGTTGCCAGAAAGGAAATCGTTGGGGGGAATGGGCAAAATGGGTGAAGAGGAGGAGGAGATACAAGCTCCCAGTTGTGGAATGAATAAGTAATGGGGACAAAATGCACAACATAGGGAATATAGTCAATGATACCATAATGTGTTGTATGACAGTAGAAGGTAGCTACACTTGTGGTAAGCGCAGAATAACATATAGAGAAGTTGAATCACTATGTTAGACACCTGAAACTAATGTACCATTGCGTGTCCACTATACTAAAAAGAATAAGAGCAAAAACAACAAAAGAAACAAAAGCCTAGGCAGAGATGATTTCACCAGTGAATTCTACTAGACATTTAAAGACGTATTAATACCAATATGTCACAAACTCTTCCAAAAATAGAAGAACATTTCTCAACTCATTCTTTAAGACCAATGTAACCCCAATATCAGGAAAAATGCCAAAAAGAAAGAAAATTATGTGCCAATATTTCATTATATAGATGCAAACACCTAAACAAAATACAAATAAATCAAATTCAAAAACATATTTTAAAAACTGCCATGACCAAGTGAGAATTATTCAAAGAATGCAAAGTTGATTTAACATAAGAAAACAAATATAATACATTAAAGATTAAAACCACATGGTAATGGGGAAAAACACATAAAAATTTTAACATAATTGAACAGTGCTTCATGACAAAATTCTCAACATTCTAGAAATAGAGAACTTCTTCATTCTGATAAAAGAAAAGTATGAAAAACCTACAACTAGCCTCACACCTCATTGTTAAAGACTCGAATACTTACTTTTCTCCTAATAGTAGAACAAGACATAAATATCTGCTATTTCTACTTCTGTAAAACATTGTACTAGGGGCTCTACCTGGAGAAATCGGGCAAGAAACAAATAAATGGGATAAAGATCGCAGAGGAAGAAGTTGATCCATCATTATTTCCAAATAACATGTATTATGTAGAGACTCATAAATAATGCACAAACACACCAATACACACACACTATTATATATAATATAGGTTTAGGGAGTAAGAAAGACAGAAGAAAAGTAAGGGACCCTGGTTTCATCTGGTCCCTTCAATTCAGCTAAATATCTATAAAATAATTCTGATAATCTGTGAATTCAGCCTGGGATCTAAGAAAAGAATTGCTGTGATTTTACAAATAGAAAATCAACCATTTTTAGCAAGGTAGGATGTGTGGAGAAGTTAATATGAGGGGATATATTGGAAGATAAACTGCAGGGGGTGGGAGCATCCATAAGCTGGCTACCAGAAAGTGATATAGCAGCAGAGTGCAAAATAAAAACTATTAAAAGTCTGCTCATATGAGGCACAGCTCTTCCTCAAAAGTGCTGAGGTGAAGTGGGAGTGTGACAGAATCCTAGGTGGGACAGTGTGGTCTTAGGATACCTGGGGTCCTAGAAAGAATGGGGGAGCCTGAGTGCAGCAGAGTTCCCAAGCATTGGAGCGGAGTAGTTGGCTACAATCAGTGAGCCCAGGAGTGGGTCCTCAGTTTGGTGTTGTCATAATCATGAACCACAGAAAGATTGGTCAACCATTCCCAGAGCAGGAAGCAAGCAAGCTGCAGAGTTACCACGAGACCATCTTCCCTACCCCAGAAGGATTGACCTGGTTGCACACCCCAGGAGTCTGCAGAATTTGGTACACACAAAGATGATTGACTTTTTTCACCGAGAGTGCACTGAAGAGTGGGTCCATAGTCCTTTCAGCTCTGGGGCTGGAGATATAGGGACCACTGTTCCTATTTTTTTTTTCTTCATCCCCCATAGCAGAGTGGAAAGCCTTCAGGAAACAAAAGCCTACATAGAGCAATGTAAAGCAGCTTAAACTGGCAAGGGGCAGTCCAACTCTGCCCAGGCAAATGCACCTGAGAATCAATACAGGAAGACCCTCCCCAAGATGACCAGGAAGAACATCAGGCTAATGCCAAGTCTGTGGATAGCAAAGAACTGAAAATATACTGCACTTGCATATAGAATTTGAGTTTCTTTTTTCCTGATTCCTTAGCCTTTCTTTAACATTTTATTTTTACCCTTTTCCACTAGTCTCTTAATTTATCAACTATTTTGAAATCATATTTTAATAATCATATTTACATTTTAGAGACATTGTCTTCCTTTTTGGATTCC
>NW_026741772.1:0-984 GCF_022355385.1 Mustela nigripes
GCACAAAGGCAGTCTTGATATCAAGTTCAGAACAATCTCAGTATAATATATTAATCCTGTATATTTCCTATACATAGTTCCATTTCTAAACTCCAGCTATAGTTAAAGAATGTGGTTTGCTTCAAACTAGATCAAAGGAGCACTGAGCTTTAATTTGTGACTGACCATGACACTCTTCCTAAGAAATCAGAAGTTTCCATTATATCCTCTGTGTTAGAACCATTCTCTAGTTTTTCATGACAATAAGTGAAATACTCAAAAGCATATCAGGAATATCAGAAAATCATGCAGATATAGGCAAGAATACAAGGACAGCAACAATACCTATTTCAGTTTCTGTAAGTTGGTCAATTTCTCTGAATCTGGCCAGCTCTTGGCCTGAGATTTGACACTGGCAAAGCAAAATTCTTACATTCTATAGCACCCTATGAAATTTCCTTCATCATGGGAGCATGAATAAGTGGTTTGTTTGTTTGTTTAGGGTTTTTTTTTTTTTTTTTAGCCTATCTCATGGCCCTAAAATTTTGTGGGAACAAAGTATTTTAATGTTGGAAAGTCATTAAAATTCTCCTAATCTTTCTCTTATTTTACAAACAAGAAAACCAAGGTCCAAAGAAAAGCAAGAACTTGTATACATAAAATAAATGTACTTTTAGCATCATTTTGATGTAACAAGAGTATATCACTGATATATACGTATCTCTTTGGCCACAAACTCTTGGCCTTTTAAGACAATTAAGCTGAATACATTTTATGTGTGTATGTATGCGAGGCTCCACTATTGGTTCCATGTGGAGATATCTAGGAAAGTGGGAGAGAGAGCAAGTAGCCTAGGATTGGTATTGGTGATTAGAGAGAGGTGACTACAGGGGCACCTGGGTGGCTCAATGGGTTAAGCCGCTGCCTTCGGCTCAGGTCATGATCCCAGGGTCCTGGGATCGAGCCCCGCATCAGGCTCTCTGCTCAGCAGGGAGCCTGCTTCCC
>NW_026741772.1:1084-4775 GCF_022355385.1 Mustela nigripes
AAAAAAAAAAAAAAAGAAAGAGGTGACTACAGAAACTCTAAGTGCAGGAGCAAGTAGAAAACTTAACAGAGTGACTGAAATTGGTACAGTCCTCACCCGTGTGGTCCATCGGTGGTGAGTGATAAAGATTGGTCAGTTTCCTGCTCATCCATATGTGTACCACATATAAGCTCACTAAAGACAGAGCCTTTTCTTCTGTCAATCATATGAAAGGCATGTTAAAGTAACTTTCTGGTTAAATCTATATTTGATATTGGGGAAATTCAGTATAAAAGTAATAGTGTACACAGTGTGAGTTGGGGTTCACAATAATGCTGGCCCTGAGATGGATCATGAGCACACTATTTAGACCTCACTCAGCAGAAGCACTGTCTTATGTTCCCTTCCCAGGGCACCTCTCTGCTTTGGAGAAGCTTCCTCAAAATTTTCTAAGTCTGCTTCTGGTACATGGAACTAGCTAGGAACAGCAATACTGTTTGGGCAGGCTGCCCTGAGCCTAGACAAAGCACATTTGGACCCAGACCTGAATTCTCTTCTTTAGAGAATTCTAGGACTCTCCTTTTCCTATACTCACCAGCTTGTGAAATCAGTCATTTGCCCTAAGGAGCTCTGTGACCCACATCTTTGGGGTTGTCCTGAGATCTCATGGCTCAGACTTGGTTTCAGTAGAGTGGCTTGGTGATGAGCAGGTAAGATTTTTCTAGAAAAAAGTGTTTTCTCTCATAGAAGTTCATGAGATGGAGCCAGCACAATAGTGCTGCCATATTGATTGGACGTGACACTCACTCATCACTTATGTCAGACATAGGAGTTCAGGCCTCTGATTTAACCAATGGTCCTCTCCTGAACCTTAGGCTTGAGCTACATGTTAAAGCTACTCACTAACTCTCACCCATCTGTGTTCAACTTATCCTGCTGCCTCATAGCTACAGCACCCAAGCATGGCAGTGGGAGCAGCAGATATCGCCTACCTCAGTGCCTCCCCTACCTTGGCACTGGTAACTAGACTGATCATCCCAACCCCTCCACAAGCTCCACACCACTCATCAGGTATTCCTCCAGAGGTGGTTGCATCTACCTACTCCAGTGGCTTTTGAGACCACTGTTCGACAATGATGTCACCAGGTACTTGCAATCTATGTCTTATTTTATCTCCAACTGATATGATGACATGCTTTCCTGAGTTAATGTTAAGTAATGTCTGATGAGGTAGGTGCATTCATTGTATGAAAGGAAGTGCTCTTCTCATTCTTCCCATGTGCCTCACCTATACTCCAAGCTGGTGACACTGTGTGAAAGGGAGCAATGTGATAAGAATTGAAAAAGATCACCATCTAGAACTTTAAAAAGAGTCATTGGAAGCTGCTCTTCATTAGAAGTACAATGTATGATGCAGCATCTTGAGTAATGGTGCAATCAGCATTAAATAAATGGAATTTGGAAATGCTAGAGGCAAGATAATCTACGTTGTTATGAAAAACATGGCATTATAAGTGATAACAGTGTTAGTACCTTCTCTCTGTGGCAGGAGATATGAAACAGCAAGACATGGCCTATTTGACAATTAAAAAAAAAAAAAAAAAGATAGCTCATGGAACCAAAGAGAAAGAAGAAATTACCTGGAAACTACAAAGAATCTTTATGTGCAATGATTGGAAAACTACAAGTATATAATTAATTCTATACCCATTATCCTAAATCTTCACTGATAAATTATTAATATCAAATAGATCCATGATTATTAGAATACATTTGTGGTCGAACTGTTAATATATTCAGGAAACCCACAAAGATATTTGTCCAGGCACTACATATAATGTAGGGTAGTCCCTGCATATGATTTTCTTTTTTAAATTTCATTCTGAATTTTTATTTTTTATTTTTTTAATTTCTTTTCAGTGTAACAGTATTCATTGTTTTTGCACCACACCCAGTGCTCCATGCAATCCGTGCCCTCTATAATACCCACCACTTGGTTCCCCCAACCTCCAACCCCACCACTTCAAAACCCTCAGATTATTTTTCAGAGTCCATAGTCTCTCACGGTTCACCTCCCCTTCCAATTTCCCTCAACTCCCTTCTCCTCTCCATCTCCCCTTGTCCTCCATGCTATTTGTTATGCTCCACAAATAAGTGAAACCATATGATAATTGACTCTCTCTGCTTGACTTATTTCACTCAGCATAATCTCTTCCAGTCCCGTCCATATTGATACAAAAGTTGGGTATTTGTCCTTTCTGATGGAGGCATAATACTCCATAGTGTATATGGACCACATCTTCCTCATCCATTTGTCTGTTGAAGGGCATCTTGGTTCTTTCCACAGTTTGGCGACCATGGCCATTGCTGCTATGAACATCGGGGTACAGATGGCCCTTCTTTTCACTACATCTGTATCGTTGGGGTAAATACCCAGGATTGCAATGGCAGAGTCATAGGGAAGTTCTATTTTTAATTTCTTGAGGAATCTTCACACCATTCTCCAAACAGGCTGCACCAACTTGCATTTCCAAAAAGAATGTAAGAGGGATCCCCTTTAACCACATCCTCTCCAACACATGTTGAATCCTGTCTTGCTAATTTTGGCCATTCTAAATGGTGTAAGGTGGTATCTCAATGTGATTTTAATTTGAACCTCCCTGATGGCTAGTGATGATGATAGCCATTTTTCATGTGTCTGATAGCCATTTGTTTGTCTTCATTGGAGAACTGTCTGTTCATATCTTCTGCCCATTTTTTGATATGATTGTATGTTTTATGTGTGTTGAGTTTGAGGAGTTCTTTATAGATCCTGGATATCAACCTTTTGTCTGTACTGTCACTTGCAAATATCTTCTGCCATTCAGTGGGTTGCCTCTGTATGGTTGACTGTTTCCTCTGCTGTGCAGAAGCTTTTGGTCTTGGTGAAGTCCCAAAAGTTCAATTTTTCGCTCTTGTTTCCTTTGCCTTTGGAGACATATCTTGGAAGAAGTTGCTGTGGCTGATATCGAAGAGATTACTGCCTATGTTTTCCTCTAGGATTCTGATGGATTCCGGTCTCACATTGAGGTCTTTTATCCATTTTGAGTTTATCTTTGTGTACGGTGTAAGAGAATGGTCAAGTTTCATTCATCTACATATAGCTGTACAGTTTTCCCAGCATCATTGATTGAAGAGACTGTCTTTTTTCCACTGTATATTTTTTCCTGCTTTGTCGAAGATTATTTGACCATAGAGTTGAGGGTCCATATCTGAGCTCTCTACTCTGTCTATGTGTTTGTTTTTATGCCAGTACCATGATGTCTTGGTGATCACAGCTTTGTAGTAAAGCTTGAAATCAGGTAACGTGATGCCCTCGTTTTATTTTTGTTTTCAACATTTCCTTAGATATTCGAGGTCTCTTCTGATTCCATACAAATTTTGGATTATTTGTTCCAGCTCTTTGAAAAATACCAGTGGAATTTTGATTGGAATAGCATTAAAAGTATAGATTGCTCTAGGCAGTATAGACATTTTAACAATGTTCATTCTGCCGATCCAAGAGCATGGAATGGTCTTCCATCTTTTTGTATCTTCTTCAATTTCTTTCATGAGTGTTCTGTTGTTCCTCGAGTACAGATCCCTTACTTCTTTGGTTAGGTTAATTCCCAGGTATCTTATGGTTGTTGGTGCTATAGTAAATGGAATTGATTCTCTAATTACACTTTCTGTA
>NW_026741773.1:0-4775 GCF_022355385.1 Mustela nigripes
TGGGCTTTCTGCTCAGCAGGGAGCCTGCTTCCCTCTCTCTCTCTCTCTCTCTGCCTGCTTCTCCATCTACTTGTGATTTCTCTCTGTCAAATAAATAAATAAAATCTTAAAAAAAAAAAAAAATAAAAAAATAAAAAAAAAATAAAAATTATGTGGTTTCTAAAATTAGGAAAGGAAAAAGATAAAAGTGAATGTTCTACCACAAAGTAAGTCTCTGACACACCTTCTGGCAAAAATCACATCAAATCAGTCTCCTCGAAGCCAAGGCTTACCGGATCAGCGTGTTCCCAATCTGGTGCCTTATTTCATTCCACTCCTCTTTGCTTTTCCGAGGCCAGGAATTCACGTTCAACTCTGGTTCACTGGGTCTGTGGTTCAACTTCATTGCCAGTGTGTCCTTCCTTTTCACTTTGTTGGCCAGAGCACCTTTGTGTAAGGGAAAGAAGAAAAAGTGCACGCTAAGGTTCAAAGTCACCCAGAACTAGGCAAGAGTCTGAACAAAGAGTATGGCACCTCCCAGCTAATACAGAGGTGGGGGGAAAGCTGAAAACGTCTGAAAATCTGATTAGTCAGATGGACTCAGCTGGGCCAAAGATACTTTCTCCTTTCTAACTCCTCTACATTTCTTCTAAGTAAGAGTTCCTAGAGGAGAGAGAATCTAAACATGGGAGAGCCCTCTGAATGACAACATAAAGGCATACACACTAACACATTTCGTAAGATTCCTATATATATATATATTTTTTTTTAATAGGCTTTATGCCCAATGTGGGGCTTGAACTCATGACCCTGATATCAAGAGTCACATGCTTTATCGACTGAACCAGCCAGGAGCCTCAAGATTCACACCCCCCCTTTTTTAAAAAAGATTTTATTCATTTGACAGAGATCACAAGTAGGCAAAGAGAGGCAGACAGAGAGAGGTGGGAAAGCAGGCTCCCTGCTGAGCAGAGAGCCCAATGCGTCTCAATCCCAGGACTCCATCCCAGGACATCCCAGGACCCTGAGGTCATGACCTGAGCTGAAAGCAGAGGCTTCACCCACTGAGCCATCCAGGTGCCCCAAGATTCCTCTTCTTAAAGCTGCCTTCCTGCTTGTAGGAATCAGGATTCCATTACTTGCAGATCTGTGTATGGTTTTTCTTCTTTTCCCCATAGACACAGTTAAGTTCACAAGAGTAAAGGACAACATCATTACGTCTTTTTAACACAGCCCAAATACCAACTTCCTTCTATTCCAAATTCTTTAATACCATCAAGGTAAATAATTCTTCGATCACAAACAGATAAAGACCTGCATGACTCTGGGTGCCTGGATGGCTCAGCTGGTTGAGCTTCTAACTCTTGATTTCAGCTCAGGTCATGATCTCAGGGTTGCAGGACTGAGCCCTGCATCAGGCTCTGCACTCTCTCTCCCTTTCCCTGCATCCTCTAAAATAAATCAATCTTCAAAACAAACCAAAGCCTGCATGACTCCGCCTACATAGCTCTCTCGGACAGTGGGAAAAACAGGGACAAGGCTCTATCACCAGGGCTTCCGGTATCACTTAGCCAGGTGACTCGGTAGGAGAGGGTGACTATTCCCAGCCATCTGACACCAGCAAGTAGCTCTACCGATAAAGTAATTTTCTCCTTTGCTTTTCCCTTTCTTACTGTGATGGCTCTCATCTTCATCCTCTTCGTCTCTGTACTGAATGGGACCTTCTGAATCCGAGTCACTCTCCTTCGCTTCCTCCTCCTCCTGCAGACACCGCGGTAGTTTAGGAACAAGTGAGGTAGATGCCACATCTTCAACGCATACAGATGGGTGGTTTTGTTCCTCTTCTTCTTCATCGTCTGGACTAACAAATTAACATAATTATATTTTCCTTTCAGAAACATAACGGGTAAAAAAAAAAAAAAAAAGAAATATAACGGGTAACTGATTTGCAAGGCATGGTACTGAATAACTATGGAAAATTCCATGAGGGAAATAATTTATTTCTTCCCTTAACTTCAAGAATCTTGCTAAGAAACTTTTTTTTAGCAGTTATTAATCTAAAAGGCTCTAGGCTCAAATCCTAGCTCTAAGACTTACTCACTAGCTTACTAGCTTATAAGTTATTTAACTTTTCTGTAAATGTGAATGATACCTACCTGCTAGGCTTGTTGTGAGAATAAAACAGATAAATTCTACAACATACTAGCATTTGGCACACAGGCCCCTAATGATCTACATGTGAGAAGCAAGTCTGTTTTGGGCTGATTAAATGAAAAGACCACACAGCATCTAACACTGTGCCTGGCTCATGGAGGATACATAATAAAGATATTTAACCCACTTATTTCCCTTAGTTTAACAGTGGAGTAGGACAGAATGATAACTGAATCCAAGGAAGCAAAGAGATATAAAGATGAAAACTAACTTTGCCCCCTTCCTACTCTGGAGGCATAAAGCTGTGACTTAGTCCATGTGCGCTCCTAAACTGTCTCTTTCCAGGATGTAAAAAAAATCATGCTGGCAAGTACAAAGATTATGGCAAAGGAACTAAGCAGTATGTGGCAACAAGTCTATGACAATTCTCCAATTTGCAAATCCCTGGCAAATCTCCAACTCGCCAGAAAGTGTTAACCTTCAGTCTAATTTGTTAGAATTTTGAAAAGACAAGGTGTTTGGGACAGATGAGGGAGAGAACAAGCTGGTCAGTTCTACTTTGTGAGGCTGGACATTGAACTATCTTTCAGGGCTCCCTTCTCTTCCTCCAGACTGCTCTCTGTTCCTCTCTACTGCATTTAGGCACTGGGCACCAAGCCTTCAGATTTGTCTGATATCCTCTTCACAAGCCTATGAGATAGGTTATTATTCCTTGTTTATGGATCTGACAACTCAAGTGCAGAAAGGTTAAGTAACAAACACTACTGCAAGCTAGGAAGGAAGAGCTGGGATTTAAACCCAGAGCTTTCCCCAAGGTTAATGCTGTTAAGCACCATGTTACATGGCCTCCCTTGTATCATATACAAAAAATAGAGTGGTTTAATTTTCAAGTACAAAAGTTTATGGCCGCTATGGAAACAGTGTTACAGAAATCAGCAGGGCAAATAAAGTCCAAATTCTAGAACATGTCTTTATTTGCTAAGCATTCTAACTTTAATCACAATTTCTTTTTATAAAAAATTTTTCCAAGAAAGGCTACCTAGAATAAAAAAGAGGAAACAAAAGACAAACTTTAGAGGCACTCACACTTTCAGCATCTCAATAGTGATGGGAAGTGACCTGGTCCGACCCAGGGTACTGCTGTCCTCAGAAAAGTTGTCACCGTACTCAAAGAGCAAGGAGTGAGCTCTATGAGAGCCCTCCAAGGGAGGAGTCATGGGAAGCGGGCTGGTCAGGGCCTGCTGGATTCGGATATGCAGTGGGAGTGGAGGCAGCCTATAGGGTACATGGGGCTCCCCAAAGCTGTGGTCCAACATCCTCTTGGGTGCCTCCTTTTTCTGATCTTCCTGCTGGGATACCTCCTGAGGCAGGTTTAAGGAAGATGGAAACTCATTTTCTGGCACAACTTGGAAAGTCTTAGCAAGGAATGGAGGGGATCGTGGGGGTTCGGGAGGTATATGAGTTGGCAGTGGGGGTGATGGAGAGGGAGGTGGGATCATCAACAGTGGTTCAGAGCCCACAGAGCATGTGTTCCTTTCTCTCTGATCACTCAGTGCTCTTGAGGCTGCAGACTCCAAGGCGGGTACCAAGGTTGATGGAATGCCTCTCTTAGGTGGTAATGGTGGGGATGGTTTTGATAACAGTGTACCGCTGTTTATTGCTTGGGACAGTTCAGCTGGAAAAGAGAGAACAACACCTTAGTTTAAGATGGCTTCACAGTGCTTTGAAGGGCCAGCCCAGAGCCTAGATTAGAACTGAGCTTACTCTCAGCGTTCAGGTGAATTATACCACTTCGTGGCTTTGTCACAACCTAGGTATCTCCCACTAAGTAAAACAAAATTTATATTTAAATATCTAGAAGGCCTAATATATATACAGACATACAGACTACCTTAATACTTCTTTACTCTAATATATATGACTTTTTGTGACTTGGTGAGATTAAAAATGTAAGTTCTTTTGTCTAACAGAATTCCATTAAAAAATTTGACCACACTCGCCTGGCAGTCTCAGTGGCTTAAAGCCTCTGCCTTCAGCTCAGGTCATGATCCCAGGGTCCCAGGATCCAGCCCCACATCGGGCTCTCTGCTCAGCAGGGAGCCTGCTTCCTCCTCTTTCTCTCTGCCTGCCTCTCTGCCTACTTGTGATCTCTGTGTGTCAAATAAAATCTTAAAAAAAAAAATTTTTTTTTGAACACACAGGTAGCAGTAAAAAAAACCTAAATACTACCAGGCATTGTTACCATAACTTGATAAATAATGACATCGAGATATCCCAGTTCTGCATTATAAAATTATCAATAATGACGTCCTAAATTTTTACAGCAAATGCAAAGGACTTTGAGGAAATCAAAGTGCTTTGCTATTCTTTTTTTTTTTTAAAGATTTTATTTATTCATTTGAGAGAGAGACAGTGAGAGAGGGAGCATAAGCGAGGAGAAGGTCAGAGGAAGAAGCAGACTCCCCATGGAGCTGGGAGCCCGATGCGGGACTTGATCCCGGGACTCCGGGATCATGATCTGAGCTGAAGGCAGTCGTCCAACCAACTGAGCCACCCAGGCGTCCCAGTGCTTTGCTATTCTTGACTTTGGATTCTCCTTGTAAAGGAGGTTATCTTTTCTTTTTTTTTTTTTTTTTTTTTTC
>NW_026741774.1:0-4774 GCF_022355385.1 Mustela nigripes
GTCCTCCAGAACTCTACAGAAAGCATTCAGGGAACAAAAGCTCCCGAAAGCAAACCGGAGCGGATTACTCAGCCCGGCCCCTGGTAAGGGCACTGCAATTCTGCCTGGGGCAAAGACACTTGAGAATCACTACAACAGGCCCCTCCCCCAGAAGATCAACAAGAAATCCAGCCAGGACCAAATTCACCTACCAAGGAGTGCAGTTTCAAATCCAAGGAGAACAGCGGAATTCCAGAGGAGGAGAAAGCAAAGCATGGAACTCATGGCTTTCTCCCCATGATTCTTTAGTCTTTCAGTTAATTTAATTTTTTTTTAAATTTTTTATTCTTCTTTTGCTGATTTTTTTTAACTTTTACCCTTTTCTTTTTTAACGTTTTTAACTAGTATACCTAATATATATATTTTTTCTTTTTATATTATTCTTTATTCATTTTCTTTTTTTTAAATTTTTTCTTTTTTTTTCCTGAACCACTTTTTATCCCCTTTCTCCCTGCCATGATTTGGAATCTCTTCTGATTTGGTTAAAGCGTATTTTCCTGAGGTCTTTGCCACCCTTTTAGTATTTTACTTGCTCCTTCATATATTCTTATCTGGACAAAATGACAAGGTGGAAAAATTCACCACAAAAAAAAAGAACAAAAGGCAGTACCGAAGGTTAGGGACCTAATGAATACAGACATTGGTAATATGTCAGATCTAGAATTCAGAAGGATGATTCTCAAGGTTCTAGCCAGGCTCAAAAAAGGCATGGAAGATATTAGAGAAACCCTCTTGGGAGATATAAAAGCCCTTTCTGGAGAAATAAAAGAACTAAAATCTAACCAAGTTGAAATCAAAAAAGCTATTAATGAGGTGCAATAAAAAATGGAGGCTCTCACTGCTAGGATAAATGAGGCAGAAGAAAGAATTAGCAATATAGAAGATGAAATGACAGAGAATAAAGAAGCTGAGCCAAAGAGGGACAAACAGCTACTGGACCACGAGGGGAGAATTCGAGAGATAAGTGACACCATAAGACGAAACAACATTAGAATAATTGGGATTCCAGAAGAAAAAAAAAGAGAGAGGGGAGCAGAAGGTATAGTGGGGAATATTACTGGAGAGACTTTCCCTAATATGGCAAAGGGAACAAGCATCAAAATCCAAGAGGTGCAGAGAATCCCCCCTCAAAATCAGTAAGAATAGGTCCACACCCCGTCACCTAGTAGTAAAATTTACAAGTCTTAGTGACAAAGAGAAAGTCCTGAAAACAGCCCAGGAAAAGAAGTCTGTAACATACAATGGTAAAAATATTAGATTGGCAGCAGACTTATCCACAGAGACCTGGCAGGCCATAAAGAGCTGGCATGAGGGGCGCCTGGGTGGCTCAGTGGGTTAAGCCGCTGCCTTCGGCTCAGGTCATGATCTCAGGGTCCTGGGATCGAGTCCCACATCGGGCTCTCTGCTCAGCAGGGAGCCTGCTTCCCTTCCTCTCTCTCTGCCTGCCTCTCTGCCTACTTGTGATCTCTCTCTCTGTCAAATAAATAAATAAATCTTTAAAAAAAAAAAAAAAAGAGCTGGCATGACATATTCAGACCACTAAATGAGAAAAGCATGCAGCCAAGAATGCTATATCCAGCTAGACTAGCATTGAAAATAGAAGGAGAGATAAAAAGCTTCCAGGACAAACAAAAACTGAAATAATATGCAAACACTAAACCAGCTCTACAGGAAATAATGAAAGGGGTCCTCTAAGGAAAAAGAGAGCCTAAAAGTAGTAGATCAGAAAGGAACAGAGACAATATACAGTAACAGTCACCTTACAGGCAATACAATGGCACTAAATTCATATCTCTCAATAGTTACCCTGAATGTTAATGGGCTAAATGCACCAATCAAAAGACACAGGGCATCAGAATGGATAAAAAACCAAAACCCATCTATATGTTGCCTACGAGAAACTCATTTCAGACCCGAAGACACCTCCAGATTTAAAGTGAGGGCATGGAAAAGAATTTACCATGCTAATGGACATCAGAAGAAAGCAGGAGTGGGAATCCTTATATCAGATCAATTAGATTTTAAGCCAAAAACTATAATAAGAGATGAGGAAGGACACTATATCATACACAAAGGATCTGTCCAACAAGAAGACCTAACAATTTTAAATATCTATGCCCCTAATGTGGGAGCAGCCAACTATATAAACCAATTCATAACAAAATCAAAGAAACACATCAACAATAATACAATAATAGTAGGGGACTTTAACACTCCCCTCAATGAAATGGACAGATCATCCAAGCAAAAGATCAGCAAGGAAATAAAGGCCTTCAATGACACACTGGACCAGATGGACATCACAGATATATTCAGAACATTTCATCCCAAATCAACAGAATAGACATTCTTCTCTAGTGCACATGGAACATTCCCCAGAATAGACCACATCCTGGGTCCTAAATCAGGTCTCAGTTGGTATCAAAAGATTGGGATCATTCCCTACATATTTTCAGACCACAATACTCTGAGGCTAGAACTCAGTCACAGGAGGAAATTCGGAAAGAACCCAAATACATGGAAACTAAACAGCATCCTTCTAAAGAATGAATGGGTCAACCAGGAAATTAAAGAAGAATTGAAAAAACTCATGGAAACAAATGATAATGAAAACACAATGGTTCAAAATCTGTGGGACACAACAAAGGCAGCTGAGAGGAAAATATATAGCAGTACAAGCCTTTCTCAAGAAACAAGAAAGGTCTCAAGTACACAATCTAATCCTACACCTAAAGGAGCTGGAGAAAGAACAAGAAAGAAACCCTAAACCCAGCAGGAGAAGAGAAATCATAAAGATCAGAGCAGAAATCAATGAAATAGAAACCAAAAAAAAAAAAAACAATAGAGCAAATCAAAAAACTAGGAGCTGGTTCTTTGATAGAACTAATAAGATTGATAAACCCCTGGCCAGACATATCAAAAAGAAAAAAGAAAGGGCCCAAATAAATAAAATCATGATTGAAAGAGGAGAAATCACAACTAACACCAAAGAAATACAGACAATTATAAGAACATACTATGAGCAACTCTATGCCAACATATTTGACAATCTGGAAGAAATGGATGCATTCCTAGAGACATAGAAACTACCAAAACTGAACCAGGAAGAAATAGAAAGCGTGAACAGACCCATAACCAGTAAGGAGATTGAAACAGTCATCAAAAATCTCCAAGCAAAGAAAAGCCCAGGGCCAGACGGCTTCCCAGGGGAATTCTACCCAACATTTAAAGAAGAACTAATTCCTGTTCTTCTGAAACTGTTCCAAAAAATATAAATGGAAGGAAAACTTCCAAACTCACTTTATGAGGCCAGCATCACCTTGATCCCAAAACCAAACAAGGATCCCATCAAAAAAGAGAACTACAGACCAATATCCTTGATGAGCACAGATGTGAAAATTCTCACCAAAATACTAGCCAATAGGATTCAACAGTAAATTAAAAGGATTATTCACCATGACCAAGTGGGATTTATTCCAGGGCTGCAAGGTTGGTTCAACATCTGCAAATCAATCATAGTGTTACAACACATTAATAAATGAAAGAACAAGAACCATAGGATACTCTGAATAGATGCTGAAAAAGCATTTGACAAAGTACAGCATCCCTTCCTGATGAAAACTCTCCAAAGTGTAGGGATAGAGAGCACATACCTCAATATTATCAAAGCCATCTATGAAAAACCCACTGCAAATATCATTCTCAATGGAGAAAAACTGAAAGCTTTTCTGCTAAGGTCAGGAACATGGAAGGGATGTCCATTATCTCCACTGCTATTCAACATAGTACTAGAAGTCCTAGCTTCAGCAATCAGACAACAAAAGGAAATTAAAGGCATCCAAATCGGCAAAGAAGTCAAACTATCATTCTTCGCAGATGATATGATACTATATGTGGAAAATCCCAAAGACTCCACTCCAAAACTGCTAGAACTTGTACAGGAATTCAGTACTCAGGATATAAAATCAATGCACAGAAATCGGTTGCATTTCTCTACACCAACAACAAGACAGAATAAAGAGAAATTAAGGAGTCAATCCCATTTATAATTGCACCCAAAAGTATAAGATACCTAGGAATAAACCTACCAAAGAAGCTAAGAATCTATACTCAGAAAACTATAGAGTACTCATGAAAGAAATTGAGGAAGACACAAAGAAATGGAAAAATGTTCCATGCTCCTGATTGGAAGAACAAATATTGTGAAAATGTCTATATTACCTAAATCAATCTACACATTTAATGCAATTCCTATCAGAATACCATCCATCTTTTTCAAAGAAATGGAACAAATAGTCCTAAAATTTATATGGAACCAGAAAAGACCTCGAATAGCCAAAAGAATATTGAAAAAGAAAGCCAAAGTTGGTGGCATCACAATTCCGGACTTCAAGCTCTATTACAAAGCTGTCATCATCAAGACAGCATGGTACTGGCACAAAAACAGACACATATCCATGGAACAGATTGGAGAGCCCAGAAATAGACCCTCAACTCTATGGTCAACTAATCTTCAACAAAGCAGGAAAGAATGTCCATTGGAAAAATACAGCCTCTTCAATAAATGGTGTTGGGAAAATTGGACAGTCACATTGCAGAAAAATGAAATTGGACCATTTCCTTACACTACATACGAAAATAGACTCAAAATGGATGAAGGCCCTCAATGTGCGAAAGGAATCCATTAAAATCCTTGAGGAGAACACAGGCAGCAACCTCTTCGACCTCAGCCATA
>NW_026741775.1:0-4770 GCF_022355385.1 Mustela nigripes
TTCAGTTCCTCCAAAGAAACTGCAGTGATTTTAAGAAATGAGCTTTTTGATTGTGTATCTTCTCCCTTTTTTTCTCCATATGCATTGGTATTTGGGGAATTCATAAACAATCTACTGAAATTTTAGAACAGTGATTTTCATTATATTCACTGATCACTATGGAAGAAATTTAGATTCTCAATTTTTCATCTTTTCTTCTATTTATAACAATTAAAAATAATTTTGAAAAATGAAATAGCATCTTCTTGAAACATTTTGGTTTCCAGATGTGTTTTTTTGACATACTACAAACAGTACTACTTGGGCTTAGACCATAAAGTATTTGTAGTTGTAAAATATGAATGATAAAACCAAACATACATCAATGTGAATGGTATGCTGTATTTGTCAATGGTAAAATTTCAACCACTAACAAATATTTGAAACCTTCTTAATGATTTCTTTTTAGGCCTAAAATAAGATATAGTCGATTTCACTCCATTGGTAGTAAAGAAGACTTGAAATTCTATTAAAATAGGGGTGCCTGGGTGGCTCAGGGAGTTAAGCCGCTGCCTTCGGCTCAGGTCATGATCTCAGGGTCCTGGGATCGAGTCCCGCGTCAGGCTCTCTGCTCAGCAGGGAGCCTGCTTCCTCCTCTCTCTCTCTCTGCCTGCCTCTCTGCCTACTTGTGATCTCTGTCTGTCAAATAAATAAATTAAAAAAACCTTTAAAAAAATTCTATTAAAATATACTTTAAAATGAAAAGTTTAGGGGGCCTGGGTGGTTCAGTCAGTGACTCATCTGGCTCTGATTTTGGCTCCGGTCATGATCTCAGAGTAGTGAGATTGAACTTGGCTCTGAGGGGTCAGCATGAAGTCTGCTTATTATTCTCTCCCCCTTCCTCTCCCTCTTCCTGTACCCCTACTCATGGTTGTGCATGCATGTGCGTTCTCCCTCTCAAATAAATAAATAAAATACTCTTTAAAAAATAAAATAAATGAAAAGTTTAGTGACATTAGTAACATTGACTTTTTCTATATGCAACATTAAATACCACTTTATCAGTAAAACAATGAAACTGTACATATAATAATACATACATCATGATAAACAATGTGCCTCTTTATCTCCTTTTTAACCTGTGTAAAAAATACACACACACTATATGTATATATGTATATATATCTCTTGAGAAAAAATGTTCCTCCTAAACTGCTTTTAAATTATATTCTTGTATATTATTCATTTATTATTCAAAACTCAGTTATGAAAACTGCTGTGACAAGGATGATGTTCAGTTTTTCCTTTAACCTCTACAATCATTAAAAGAATGCATTTATAGTGAATTGACTGCAAATAGCATAATTGTGTTTATATAAATCCCTGCTTTGCAATTAAGCTGATCTAAGAACCATAAAAACATTAGATCCTGCCTGTAGTCCTTTCCTTTTTTTTTTTTTTTAAGATTTTATTTATTTATTTGACAGAGAGGGATCACAAGTAGGCAGAAAGGCAGCCAAAGAGAGAGAGAGGAAAGCAGGCTCCCTGCTGAGCAGAGGACCCAATGTGGGGCTCCATCCCAGGACTCTGAGATCATGACATGAGCTGAAGGCAGAGGCTTTAACCCACTGAACCACCCAGATGCCCCCCTGTAGTCCTTTCTTAGCAGGAAAGGATGTAGATTTCTTTCCTTCACTTACATTTTGTATTTGAATGACACCAAGCATTATTCCAGACGTTTTTGTATCTATAGAATAATGTTTACCAAATATGCCATTTGGTTGTGAAAAACACCAGTATTAGAACAGAATCTATTTATTTTCTTATTGTTAGTTCCCTTACTGAATTCCTAATACAGATGGGACTGTATTAAGTAATAAGAGTAGTGTTAGAAAAAGATATTACCTGTACTCTCGAAGAGCTCTTAGTCCAAGAGAAGAAATGGATAGACAAGAAGAGTTGTAATGATACAGTGTGATAGGAGTTATGGGAGAGACATGCCCAGGATACTGTAAGTGCACAGGCAGGACACACTAGAGCAGTTTGGGAAACTTCTAGGAAGAGATGTTGATTGAGTGTAGGCTAATAAATAAAGAAGCAGGCAATCGACAGGAGGCAAGAACATTTCTAACATTTACAAAAGTATGAAGGCAAGAGAGAGCATGATATGCTTGAAGAAAATGTTCCCTTTCAAAGTACAGACATAGATAGATGGATAGGCACGGCAGCTGAGGTCCTGAGAGAATAAATAACTTGATCAAGGTCAAAGAGCTAATCAATGGCAGAGAGAGGATTATTACAGTTTTTAATTTTTAATTAAAAAAATTTTAATTCTAGTGCAGTTAGCATACAATGTTCTATTAGCTTCAGGGGTAGAATACAGTGATCAATATTTGCATATATTATTTAGTGCTTATCAAGATAAGTATAATTATAAGTTAATCCCCTTCACCTATTTTACCCATCTCCCCACCTATCTCTCCTCTGGTAACCAACGGTTTGTTCTCTAGTCTAGTCTGTTTTTTGCTTTGTGTCTCTTTTTTCCCCCTTTGTTCATTCATTTTGTTTCTTAAATATCACATATGAGTGCAATGATCTGGCATTTGTCTTTATTTCACTGCCTTATTTCACTTAGCATTAAACTCTCTAGATCCATCCATATTGTGGCAAATGGCAATGTTTCATTCTTTTTTATGTCTGAGTAACATTCCATTGTGGTGTGTGTGTGTGTGTGTGTGTGTGTGTGTGTGTACCACATCCTTATGTGTTCAGCTGTCCATGGCACTTGGGCTACTTCTATAATTTAGCTATTGTAAATAATGCTGCAATAAAATTAAGGGTGTATATATCCCTTTGAATTCGTACTTTTGCATTCTTTTGGTAAATACCCAGTAGTGCATTTACTGGATCATACGGTAGTTCTATTTTAAATTTTTTTCAGGAACCTTATTTCTGTTTTCCACGGTGGCAGCTCCAGTTTGTATTCTTACCAGCAGTACAGAAAGTTCCTTTATTTCCACATCCTCACCAGCACTTGTCATTTTCTTGAGGTTTTAATTTTAGCCATACTGATGGGTATGAAGTGATTTGCATTTCCCTGATAAGTCCAATGTTGAGCATGTTTTCATGTGTCTGTTGGCCATCTGTATGTCTTCTTTGGAGAAATGTCTGTTCATGTCTTCTGCCCATTTTTAATTAGATTATTTGGTTTTGTGGGGTTTGGCTTTTTTGTTATTGTTTTTGTTGTTGGTTTTTTTTTTTTTTTTTGGTATTGAGTTATGTAAATTCTTTATATATTTTGGATATAAACCCTGACTTGCATATACCAATTGCAAATATCTTCTCCCATTCAGTAGGTTGTCTTTTAATTTTGGTGGTTCTTGTAGTTTTTTTGTTGTTGGCTTGTTTTGCTATGCAGAAACTTTTTATTTTGATGTAGGTCCCATAGTTTCTTTTGCTTTTGTTTCCCTTGCCTCAGGAGACATATGTAGTAGAAAGATGTTAAAACCAATGTCTGGGAAATTACTGCTTGTGTTCTCTTCTGGGAGTTTTATGGTTTCAGGTCTCACATTTATGTCCTTAATCCATTACAAGTTTATTTTGGTATAGGGTTTAAGAAAATGATCCAGTTTCATTCTTTTGCAGGTAGCTGTCTGGTTTTCCTAACACCATTTGTTGGAGAGACTGCCTTTTTTGCAATGCATATTCATGCCTCATTTGTCAAAGATTAATTGACCATATAATTGTGTTTTGTTTTGTTTTGATAACTATCCCAGGGAAAGAGTTTTTATTTCAATTTCTACTTGTGGATTTCAAATTCCACAGCTTCAAGGAGTATAGTGACTTCTGTGATTTCATAAGTCCAATATGCTTCCCACATCTTTGTTCAGTTTTGGAGACCACTTCCTTTAAACTTTTCTTGTCAACATCTTTTTACGTGAGATATAATCGACATAAAATAAAGCCTCAACTCTGCTGAGGGTCTAACGAAAATGACCCATTTCGATTGGAAAGGTGAAATAAGGTTGGACTAGAAGTAAGTCTCACTGGTGTTTGAGGCCTGAGAAAGAACAAGCTAGGTCACAGAAGTTTTGCATATGTTTAAGTGATTTCTGTATAATGCACTTCAGCAAAAAAGGACTTAGAATACATTAACAAAGTTGTTGATAACGGCAGTCCTTCTGACAGAATGTGTGCTACCATTTAAATGTTCTTTAGACTTCAACAGACCTCGTTTATTGTTAGAGAATTGGGAAGAAGGGGTGCTGCTGTATAACATACTTGAAAGCCTTAGTGAGATTTGGTAAGTAATACAGATAGTGTGATAGAACATTACGAGTGAAGTAGAGTAGGACATAAAAAGTGTCTTCAAATTCAAGTCACGTTAATTTATATCATGAATGTCCTACAGTGGTATATCTCATTTTAATATAAATTAATATACTAGTGAAGCTGTTTTTAAATTAGACCTGTATACCAGGCACTTTTAGGTCTCTGGATATACAAAGGAAAAAACCATTTTCTGACTTAGAGGAGCTTACTGTAGAGTGAAGGATGTTTATGGTAGTAATAATGACCTTTCTTAAAGGTCATTCTCCAATGACTACAAAACTTACCCATGCCTCTCTTTACAATAAATTCTATAAATTTTAAACTTTTTATTAACTTATGAAATATTTTCAAATATGTTTATTGACTACCTACTATACATGCCAAGTGTTTCATAAGATGTTAGAAATACTACGTAAGATTTAGTTCTTGCTTTCAAGAAATGTTTAGTCATGTGTGATA
>NW_026741776.1:0-4769 GCF_022355385.1 Mustela nigripes
CTGCTTGACTTATTTCGCTAAGCATGATACACTCTAGTTCCATCCATGTTGTCGCAAATGGCAAGATTTCATTTCTTTTGATGGCTGCATAGTATTCCATTGTGTATATATACCACATCTTCTTGATCCATTCATCTGTTGATGGACATCTAAGTTCTTTCCATAGTTTGGCTAGACAATAGAGAGGGATATTTCTGATCCACAGAACTATGGAACTGTCTGGATTTAAAAACTTACAAAACTGGGGCACCTGGGTGGTGCCGTTGGTTGAGCCTTTTGATATCAGCTCGGGTCATGGATCTCAGGGTCCTGGGATTGAGCCAGTATGGAGTCTGCTTAAGAGTCTCCCTTTCCCTCTCCCTCTGCCCCTCCTGCTTATACTCTCACTCAAGTAAATAAATAAACTCTTTAAAAAAATAAAAATTAAAAAAATAAAAATTAAAACTTAAAAAAGTGTTGAGGATCCATTTAAATGTTGAAAAATACGTGTGGGTTAAAAGCTTTGTTCAATAGCTACCCTTCTTCAAGTTATTTGTCTGAAGAATCCTGAAAATACTGGAAAACTTTCCCAAGAGTGTGGAAGAGTGTACACTGGGGCTATACTTCTTTTTGCGAGTCAAAAGGTCTTATCAGTATTTCACCAACCCATCTATTTTTAATCACCTAAAAATATGGTAGAGGAGCCTTTAGATTTAGAACTATAAACTGAATATTAAATTAAACTTAAAAGTTTTAATTTAAGTTTAATATTGCTGTTATTGAAAAGTTAATCCAAGCTCAGTCAGACAATTTTCTTTAAGACTCAAATTTAATTAATATGTAAGGTTCTGTTCCAAGATGATGACAAAGAAAGATCCTTGGACTCACTCTTCACATTGAAACACTAAATCTACAGCTACATATGAAACGGTTTCCTTATAAACAAACGTAAAAATTAGATGATTAACACCTACACTTATCAGGAAAACAAGGGGAAAAAAACACCCAAGCAGGTAAAAGAGACTGAGACAAAAATCTGACTATAAACTCTAGCTCCAGTATAATGACAATCAAGAGGTAACTCAAAATTTGAAGCTTCTCCCTCAGAAAGAAAGAGTTGGAACTAAACAGGAACCTCAAATTTTAGGATCTGTTCCTGACTAATGGGCCCTTCAATATCTAGCCTTGGAAACCACTGGAACTCACATCCCCAAGACCCACAAGGCTATAGCAAACTGGGAAACAGTTCTTAAAAGATCTCAGGCTTTCAGACTCACCTGTTCCAATGACCAGTGAAAAGGCAGTTTATTGAAAGGTGCCCAGTCTTAATGTGAAGGAGGCTTATTTGCCTATCTTCAAGTGTCAGCCTGAGGATTAGGTGGGTAACTTAATACACATTCGAGGGCCATTAGGATTCTCTCCAGGAAAGAAAGCTAGTGGGCGCTATCTTTGCACTCTCTCTGTTTCACACTATATGCCAACCTTGCACCCAGGTTGATGTTATTGCTTGAAAAGGACCTTGAAACCACCTCGGACTATATGATTTTGGTGGTTGCCACCCAAGGGACACCACCATATTTCCTGGCTCCTGTGGCCAGCAGGACTTATTCCCCAAGGTCCCAGAGAACTATATCCAGTGGAAAAAGAGTTCTTCAATGACTGCCACCCCCAAGACACAGCAACAGATAACAGTCTCAAGAGCCTAGGCTTTATATGAAAGAGGCTTGTTGGGTTATCTTCACCACTTTGGCTTCAAGGGCAGGCTTCTAATCAAACACACATCTAAGAGTTGACTGTAATCCTTCTCAAAGACCTCTGAGAGCAGGTGCTAGCTTCAGACTCCCTCTGGTACACTCTCAAGTGCCAGTGAAAGGGAGATTTCATGCATCATTAGTGTGTGTGGCTGATAGCCTGCCACTCCAGAAACCCCTGTGGTCACCTGGCCAGAGAAACTTGTGTCTCTGGATCCCACAGGACTGTAGCAATCAGAGAGACTGTCCTTGGCTGACTAACACCACAGGGCACTACTCAGACAGAAGACTGAAAACATACCTAGTCTTTATGTAAAAGAGGGCTACTTGCTTATTTAAGAGGTTTGGCCTGATGGGTAGGCTTCTGGTTTGGCACACATCTGGGAGCCTACAAAACAGCTCTCAAGGGATGGCAGGAGCATTGTTTGCACTCAACCACTGCTGAACTTCATCTGCGTGGTGTTCCGATTTTTGTGGATGCTCTCAGGGGACACTTCTAGACTGTATGACTCTAGCGGCCAGTGAGGCTTACTTTTGTGGTCCCACAATATTGCATCTGTACACTTTAAAAGCTGCTGCCTGAAAGTGTGGCGTCAAGTCAGCCTGAATCTAAATGTTAAGATCCTCCCTTGGGTACCGTGACAGGTGTAAAAATGGCTCAACTACTGGAAGCCACTGGAAATAAAAGAGAGTGCTTAAAGAACTGCAAAGGTTGGGGAGACAACCAAGAACTACAGCAAGGTTGAACAATATGGTTTGTTTCCTACAGGAGGGCACTCCTTCAAGATAGGGAGAGGTGACTATTTTAACTGGTGCAAAGAAACCAAAACAGGGAGTAACTGAAAAAAGAAAGAGAGGAATTTGATCCAAATTTTAAAAAGACCTAATTTCAGAAAAAAAATGTAAAAATCTCAGTGATTTACCTGATAAAGAGTTAAAAGTGATTGTAATAAAGATGGTCATTAAACTCACGAGAAGAATAAACGCCTAACAAGGTAGAAATTGAAATCACAGAGCTGAAGAATACAGTAACTGAGATGAAAAATAAACTACAGGGGTTTAAGAGCAGACCAGGCAAAGCAGAACAAAGAATCGGTAAACTTGAAAAAAGGACACTAGGACTCAATCAGAGCAGCAAAAATGTGCAGAAAGGAACATAGTGAGTAAAGGTTAAGAGACTAATGGGACAACATCAAGCAGACCAATATTTATACTATAGTGGTCCCATAAGGAAAATAGAGAATGAAAAGAGTAGAAAACTTATTTGAAGAAATAATGCCTGAAAAATTCCCTACTCTAGAAAAAGAAAAGAGATATCCTATAAGTTTGAAGAGTTCTTAGTATCAGGAACCAACAGACACACAGACACATCATAAAAAGTCAAAAGTGAAAGAAGAGGATCTTAAAAGCTGTAAAGGAAAAGCAACCTGTTATGCACAAGGGACCCAACAGGAGACATAAAAGATTTTTCAGCAGAAACTTTGCAGGCCAGAAGGTACTGGCATAATATACATACAATGCAGAAAGAAAAAATGCCAAACAAAAATGCTATACATGGCATATCTGTCCTTCAGAATTGAAGGGGTGGGTGGTAAAGAGGTTTCCAGACACTCAAGCATTAATGGCTTTCATCCCCAATGTAAAGGTCTTAAATGTTAATAGGACTTCTTTAAGTTGAAATGAAAATATACTAATTAGTAACAAAAAGACATGAGTGTAAATCTCACTGGTAAAGATAAACTAAAGGTGGAGAAGTAATCTTTTATAAACTAGTATAAAGGTTAAAAAGATGCAAGTAGTAAAAATATGATAATTAGCTATTAGGAATTTATAAGATAAATGATGTCAAATATAACTTCAAAAACATAGAATGTGGGTGTGTGAAGAGTAAGAATGTAAAGCTTTAGAATTTACTCAAGATAAAATAGACTATTATAAATAAAAGTTATTTTATGTGTGCCACATGGTAACCCCAAATCAAAAACCTAGGTAAATAAACAAAACAGAAGGTATTCTAAACACAGCACTAAAGAAAATCATCAAAACTACAAATTAAGAGGGCATGAGGAGAGAAAAAGGAACAAAAGAACTACAAAACAGTCAAAGAACAATTAACAAGCTGGCAGTAAATACATACCTATCAATGATTACTATAAATGTAAATGAAATATATTCTCCAATCAAAAGACCAAGAGTGACACAGAAAACACGTCTTTATACTGTTTATAAGATGTAAGGAGACACAGACTGAAAGTGAAGGGATGGAGAAAGGTATTCCATATAACAGAATAACAAACTTTAAAAATAAGGTAGTAAAAGGCAAAAATGGGCACTGTATAATGACAAAGGGTCAATCCAACAATAGGATATAACATGTGTAAATATCTGTGCACTTAAAATAGCACATAAATAATAATAAACCTAAAGGGAGAATTAGACAGCAATAAAATAATAGTAGGAGACTTTAATACCCTACTTTTTATCAACGGATCCATTATCCAGATAGAAAATCAATATGGCACTAGTAGTGTTAAGTGACATGTTAGACCAGATATACACTTAACAGATATATACAAAAGGCTGTATCTAAAAGCAATGGAATACACAATATTCTCAAATGCACATGGTTCATCCTCCGGGATAAATTCTATAGTAGGCCACAAAACAAGTCTAAATTATTTTAAGACTAAAGTCATACAAAGTATATTTTCTTAACAGAATGGTATAAAACTAGAAAACAAACATAAGAAAACAGGGAAATTCACAAAAATGTGGAGATGAAACAACACACTACTGAGTAACCAATGGGTGAAAAAAGAAATTGAAGGAGAAATTTTTAAAAATACCTTAACTAAAATTAATTGTTTAAAAGGGAGAAATAATATACCAGAATTCATGGGGCACAACAAAAGCAGTTCTAAGAACAAAGTTCATATTAATAAATGCTTACTTCAAAAAACAATAAAAATATCAAACGACCCCACCTGATACCTCAAGGAATTAGAAAAAGAGCAACAAAGCCCAAAGTTAGAAGAATGA
>NW_026741777.1:0-105 GCF_022355385.1 Mustela nigripes
TTCAACAAATCATAATTTATTAAAATTATGTCTACTTAAAAATCTCACAGAAGAGTAAAACCATCAAAAATAAAAATAAACACACACAACACACACACATCACCC
>NW_026741777.1:205-2284 GCF_022355385.1 Mustela nigripes
CTGTTTTCTCTATCTAAATTGAGCTGTCCTCCAAGGAAGTTTTCTAAAATGTGTGTCTCTGTGTGATAAATGTTCTAAGACCTAACAAGCTTCATTGTATTTTTACTGTTCTCTGAAATTTAATCAATAATTTGGCTTGATGTATAATATCTAGTTTCAAATATCTTTTCCATCTATACAAACACCCAGCTGTCTCCTTTATATGGTATTACTATTGAGAATTCTGCTGTCAGTATTATTCTTGTACATTTTAGGTAATCTGTTCTCTTGGGCATCATTTATGCTCTTCTCTGTTTTTGATATTCTTAAAACTCACCATAATGTACATGAGTGGTTTATTGTGTGTGTGGTTTTTGTTTTGTTTTGTTTCTGATTTCTCATGTTTGGCATCATTTTAAGTCTGGTATCTTTTATCTTTCTTTAATTCTCCAAAATTTATCTCAGTACTTATTTAAATATTTTCTTTATTTTTTTTTTCTCTTCTGCTGCATTTGGGCAGAAGTCATTAATTTGTTTGTTTGTTTGTTTTTCCCAACTCATTTATTCATTTTACAGCTATATTCATCTTAGTCTCCATTTATTGTATTCTTTATTTCAACAATTTTCACTTAATTTATATTCACAGTATAGTATCTTTCTTTTCTTTTTATATGTATATCATTATTTTATCATATACTTTAAAGCTATTTTTTAAGATATTTTATTTATTTATTTGACAGTGAGAGATCACAAGTAGGCAGAGAGGCGGGCAGAGAGAGAGAAAGGGAAGCAGGTTACCTGCTGAGCAGGAAGCCCGATGTGGGGCTTGATCCCAGGACCAAGAGATCATGACCTGAACCAAAGTCAGCAGCTTAACCCACTGAGCCACCCTGGCGCCCCTTTTAAGCTATTTTTTAAAAGTACAGTCATTTTTTTTTTTTTTTAGATTTTCTTTCTTTATTTATTTGACAGAGAGAGATCACAAGTAGATGGAGGGCAGGCAGAGAGAGAGAGAGAGAGAGAGAGAAGCAGACTCCCTGCTGAGCAGAGAGCCTGATGCAGGACTTGATCCCAGTACCCTGAGATCATGACCTGAGCTGAAGGCAGTGGCTTAATCTACTGGGCCACCTAGGCGCCTCTAAGCTATTTTTTAAATTCCTGTTCCGATAACCCTTGGATTGCCATATAAAGTTAACCACATCATCTTTTTTAGGTAAGTAATTGTACTTTTTATGTGCATAGTTATTTTGGTCCATGAGTTCAGCTCCTCTTAGGATCATCAAATCTCTGTAAAGTCTGGGTAGGGTAGGATTTTCTAAGCAACAATAAAATACATTGAAACCTGGTAACTTAATTATAATAATGTTTTCTTTCTCAATCATTCACAATAGTATTACATTCTGAGTAGCTTCCTTCTATTTTACAGCTATAGTGTTTGGAAAAACTTGAATTGTGGTATCACTGTGATAATGTGAATTAGGATTTTTCAGAGAATCGGGAACAGAAAAAAAGGAAGATATTCTCCAGTGCCAACTCTAGAAGTGACTATTAAAACATCTGTCAAAATATAATTGAACAAAACTCAGAAATGCCATCTCCAGTGAAATACAAAGAAGATTATATATAGTTCTGGGCACACACATCTCATTTGACCCAATGATGTACATCAATGAAAGACTGAAGGCCAATCACCACTCCATGGGAGAGTTTAAAAATAACTTTACTAATGAGGCCAAGAATTCAGAATCACAAATACTTCAGAACTAATAATAACTGCCTTCACTTGATGTTATTCTATAAGATAAATCCTACGATCAAGTTTCCATTTTAAATTCTTACAATTTTAAATTCTTAAATCCTTATGAAGAAGCATCATTTGGAGGGAGCAGTTTTCATAATTTATCATCCATCAGCCTTTTTTTTTAAGATTTTATTTATTTATTGGACACAGAGAGAGAGAAAGAGAGAGAGAGAGTGATCACAAGTAAGCAGAGAGGCAGGCAAGCAGGGAGGGAAGCAGGCTTCCTTTTGAGCAGAGCCCGATGTGGGGCTGGATCCCAGAACCCAGAGACCATGACTTGAGATGAAGGCAGAGGCTTA
>NW_026741777.1:2384-4769 GCF_022355385.1 Mustela nigripes
GGATGAATAATGCCTTAGGGAGCTAATCTCTCTAAAGAATTTTCAAGTCTTTACCCCTTCAAGGTTTTTGCACAGTTCTGATAGCCTCTAAACATCCAGCTGATTTCTACATTGACAGGCCTGTTAAAAACTGTCCTCAAACCAGGAATAGAGCTTGAAACATACCAGTCAAGAGCAACTTTGAGTCTTTTAAGGAATTTATCATCATTTCTTTGTTTTTGGTTCATATCTGAAATAGTTCCATATTACACTTGCATAATTTCTCCAGAGCTGACTTTGAAGGAGGCATTCAGTTCCAGCTAGTTCCATATTTTGGCAATAACTATAATTCTATATAAAAAAAAGAACATATTTTAGAGTGCCTGGGTGGCTCAGTGGGTTAAAATTTCTGCCTTCGGCTCAGGTTATGATTCCAGGTTCCTGGGATTGAATCCCACAGTGCGCTCTCTTCTCAGCAGGGAGCATGCTTCCATTCCTCACTCTCTGCCTGCCTCTCTACCTTCCTGTGATCTCTGTCAAGGAAATAAATAAAATTTTTTAAAAAACATATTTTATACCAGTTATTCATGTTTATTAACTAAGATACCACAATACATATAATACAAACAGTTGCTCTTTATTAATACCTTTAACCAAGTTCAAAAAATATGTCATATTTTCTCCAAAAATTTTATAACATCTGATAGGTCCGATATATATATAAAATTACATTTAAAGTTTTAAAAATATCAGCAAATATTTTCATTTAAATGCAAATTTCAAAGAAAAGCTACTTTTCCAAACATGACTTTTTATCTTATTTTTTTTTAATTTTGTAGACAACTGATAAAATGTTTAGCGAGACTATAAATATTAGATCAAAAAAATGACTAATAGATGTAGGTTCAAATTATTATGTTCCATTAAAAATGATTTAGTCTTTGATGAACATCTGTATGGTAATATGTTGTATCCAGATATAGTAAATTAATGACATATATAAAATTATAGGGAAATGACACCTTCCATTCCATTATGAGTAGAGCTTTTAAAATGCTATTTGTCAAAACCTGTCATCTTGTCATTATGTAGCATTATGTAGCATTTCAAAAATGTATACTCTTCACTTTGAAGTCTTTTAGAAATCTAAAATATGACATTCTATGGATTGTGTTTCCATATTCCTTTATTGCCAGTTTGAACAAATCCACATGCTTTGATTCAAAGGTAATAAATTCCTCTTATTTGGAAAAATGATGTTTATTTTTGTTCTCTCACCCTTAGCAGGTGGTTTCATTTTACCACACTTCAGAGTTATAATTTCATGCTTATTAAAAACATTATGATCTACATAGATGAATGAAACTTTTATTTTATTAAATTCTTTGCGAAAAAATCTGTTATTTTTAAAAATGTATTTCTTTGAAGGGTTATTTTTGAGCATCCAGAGAGGATCTAGGAGTGTGGTATTATGCAATTTTTAAGTAGGTATGAAATGGTTATTTATATGATTGTGTCTTTAAGGCTTATGTATATTGTTCATTATATGCTATAAAATATTTTGAAAGTAAATTTATGGTATGTGTTACATAGTTTATTGTTTGGAAAAAAATATTGAAATGACTTATGAAATTCAGTATACTCTCAACATTAATTTTTTCTGAAATTTACCAATTGTCTACTGAACCTATTATATGGCAGATATCACTTCAGACTACACTGGTAAATGAAATACTTGGCTTTGTAGAACTTTTATTTTAAAGGGTGAGACAATTAAAAGCTATAAACCTTAATAAAAATTGCATAGTGTATTCAAAAATGATGAGTACAATGGGGTAAAAGAAAAATTCGATTAGGGTGAGAAAAATCAAGGTTGCTAGGCAGGGGATGGGGAGTTAAGAATTTTAATAGGAAGATCAGGGTAGTTACAATGAAGCTGACAATTGAACAAAGGTATGGAAAGGTGGTTAATTTGCCCGGAACTATCAGCAATAAGGTCACTCCAGACAAAGGAATTGACTATCTTGAAGGCCATAAGGTTGGATCGTGCCTGGCATATCTGAGGAATAGCAAGGAGGCCACTGTGAGGGACTGAAGAGTAGCAGGGAATGAGGTCACAGAAGTTAAATGAGTGGCTAGATCATGTAAAAGCTTAGAAGTCATTGTAAAACTCTGGCTTTTATATTTGGAAACTTACTGTGTGATAGAATTTCTGCTAATAACGGAGAGTTCCAATGTCCATAAAATTTCAAGGATTCTTTTTCTTGTAAGACAGAATAAAGAAAAAGAGTTCATATTTTCACATGGTGTAACAAATGCTCGGAGATCCAAGTGTAGGAAGCTATGGGAGCACAGAAGAAGGCACTAAAATCACACCAATATATTTGATGACTGTGCCTATATATA
>NW_026741778.1:0-4767 GCF_022355385.1 Mustela nigripes
AGAAGGATTATTTAGGTGATCGGCTTTTCATGGCTTGGTTTTGGTGCACTTTGTCTGAAACACTGCCCTTTGTGGGAGAGCTGCCCAGATGTGACCCTGTGCATATCCTGGGCCCTGCAGACGGGGGAGACTACACACCAGGCCTGTTCGGCCATCCCAATGGTCCAGACAAACATCCTGGTCTGCAAACAGTTTTTTTCCAGGTGATCTCCCCTGCAATCAGCTTTAAAGGATAAAGAATAGGATATAGGGAACAGGAAGAGAAGTTTAAAAAATTGATGGGTTTATCCCAGGGATGAGACAGAGGGTGACAGTTACATGCTGTCCTCAAAGATATGGGAGGGAGGGCACCTGGGTCGTTCACTGGTTAAGCAGCTGCCTTCAGTTCAGGTCGTGATCCCAGAGTCCTAGGATCAAATCCCGAATCGGGCTTCCAGCTCTGTGGAGAATCTGCTTCTCCCTCTGACCTTCTTCCCTCTTGTGCTGCCTCTCACACACTCTCTCTTTCTCTCGCTCAAATAAATAAATAACATCAATCTTTGAAAAAAATGTGGGAGGGAGAGACCTAACATCTCCCTATTTGATTGTTGAAGGCAAGAAGACTTACATTCAAGAGATTTAGCTTGGAAATGAGGTTTTGGAGGGTGACGTAATAACTGTCAGAGATGGGCAGTTCCCACGCTTGACTGTTTTGAAGATAAGAATTCTCTGCCCTGTGTGGTTGGAATGACTCCCCACCTGGGTTATTACCTGATTTCCACATGCACATTGCAGGGGGAAGGAATTGCACCATATCAGAATTAGCCTTTCTTCATGTTAATAAGAACCAGAGCAAAACCTCAGTGTGCTGACTGCACGCCTCCCCTCACTTCTCAACAGGCGGATCTGAAGAACCAGCTGGGAGACGCCAGATACGTGGTGTTTGGGGTGGTCCTCTTCGTGTGGGAGCTCTTACCCACCACCTTAGTCGTTTACTTCTTCCGAGTTAGAAACCCTGCAAAGGACCTTGTGAGTAAACCATCTTCTAGTTGTAGAAACTGTCTCCTACTGCTCATCACAACGCATGCCATTGAGGCTTGACCTTAGATTTTCAGGAGCAGGCCTCTTTCATCCTGTTGTGATGTAAAAAGTTCCCTTGTCTGCCTGAGACGGTCTTCTCCCTTAACTCTGATTTATTTAGTTGTTTGTTTATTTTTATTTTTATTTTTTAAAATTTCTTTTCAGTGTTCCAGAATTCATTGTTTATGCACCACACCCAGTGCTCCATGCAATATGTGCCCTCCTTAATACCCACCACCAGGCTCACCCCTCCCACCTCCCCTCCAAAACCCTCAGATTGTTTTTCAGAGTCCATAGTCTCTCATGGTTCATCTCCTCCTCTGATTTCGCCCAACTCCCTTCTCCTCTCCATCTCCCCATGGCCTCCATGTTATTCCTTATGCTCCAAAGATAAGCGAAACCATATGATAATTGACTCTCTTGGCTTGACTTATTTCACTCAGCATAATCTCTTCCAGTCCCATCCATATTGATACCATAAGTTGGGTATTCATCCTTTCTGATGGAGGCATAATACTCCATAGTGTATATGGACCATATCTTCCTTATCCATTCATCCGTTGAAGGGCATCTTGGTTCTTTCCAATGTTTGGCAACTATGGCCATTGCTGCTATGAACTTGGGGATGCAGATGGCCCTTCTTTTCACTACATCTGTATCTTTGGGGTAAATACCCAGAAGTGCAATTGCAGGGTCATAGGGAAGCTCTATTTTTAATTTCTTAAGGAATCTCCACACTGTTCTCCAACTTGGGCTTCACCAACTTGCATTCCCACCAACAGTGTAAGAGGGTTCCCCTTTCTCCACATCCTGTCCAACACACGTTGTTTCCTGTCTTGTGAATTTTGGCTGTTCGAACTGGTGCAAGGTGGTGATCTCAATGTGGCTTTGATTTGAATCTCCCTGATGGCTAGTGATGATGATGAACATTTTTTCATGTGTCTGTTAGCCATTTGTATGTCTTCATTGGAAAAGTGTCTTTTTATGTCTTCTGCCCATTTTTTGATGTGATTATCTGTTTTGTGTGTGTTGAGTTTGAGAAGTTCTTTATAGATCCTGGATATCAGCCCTTTGTCTGTAATGTCATTTGCAAATATCTTCTCCCATTCCGTGGGTTGCTTCTTTGTTTTTTTGACTGGTTCCTTTGCTGTGCAGAAGCTTTTGCTCTTGATGAAGCCCCCAAAATTCATTTTTGCTTTTTTTTCCTTTGCCTTTGGAGACATATCTTGAAAGAAGTTGCTGTAGCCGATATTAAAGAAGTTACTGCCTATGTTCTCCTCTAGGATTCTGATGGATTCCTGCCTCACATTGAGGTCTTTTATCCATTTTGAGTTTATCTTTTTGTATGGTGTAAGAGAATGGTCGAGTTTCATTCTTCTACACATAGCTGTCCAATTTTCCCAACACCATTTATTGAAGAGACTTTTTCCCACTGTGTATTTATTTATCTATTTTAATTTCTTTTTCCTTTTTTTCCCCCTTAACTCTTTTTGAGGGAAATTCATTTTTTCAGCTTTCCTCTTTCAGAAGAAATGAAAGTTGCCTCTCAAGGCCTAAATATAGTGACTAACTCTTTTCCTAGTGCAACAAATCTCACTGGTATCTGAGCCTTGACTTGGGGTGAACCAAATATATAAGCTTTTATTTTTGGAAAGGGAAACAGAAAATGGTACTTGAGGGTGCCTGGGTGGCTCAGTGGGTTAATCCGCTGCCTTCAGCTCAGGTCATGATCTCAGGGTCCTGGGATTGAGTCCTGCATCGGGCTCTCTGCTCAGCAGAGAGCCTGCTTCCTTTCCACTCTCTCTGCCTGCCTCTCTGCCTACTTGTGATCTCTCTCTGTCAAATAAAAAAATAAAATCTTAAAAAAAAATGGTACTTGAGTTCTTCAGCCCTGTGTTATGTTGGACAGTGAGTTGGGAACTTGGTGACGTGGAAATAAAAAACATCATGAAGGTTGCTAACCCCACTCCCCTGGTTTGGTCCTGTTTCTGCTGGGCCAGCTTTGCATAATTGTCTTTCTCAGGACATGACAGAAAATGCACAGCTTGCGAGAGTGAGAAAACCCCTGGGCGCTTGTGGTCCATGAATTATTCTAGCCACACTAATGAGGGGTATTATTTTGAGTCGCTGATCTATGAAGCCCCCAGAAAAGTATAGAGAATGGCTTTTGGCCAATGCGAGCCAAATGTGGGCGGGCAACAAGGAAAGCAGATACAGTTACCAACCAACCAGTTGTGTTTTACCCTGTTTCTTTTACTTTCTTTTCAAAAGATTTATTTATTTGAGAGAGAGAATGCTAGAGGCAAGGAGGGGCAGAGGGAGAGAGAGAACCCCAAGCAGATGCCCCACTGAGTGTGGAGCCCAATGTGGGGCTTGATCCCATGCCCTGAGATTATGACCTGATCCAAAACCAGGAGTTGGCTGTTTAACTGACAGAGCCACTCAAGCACCATGACCCTGTTTTTTTCTTACTTTTCTCTTATTCATATCTGGATAATCACCATGAGCCAGAAACAGTGGGGTGGGGGTGGGAAGCTTGCCTAGCCTGGGGCATGTGGGGCAGGCCTGACTGCGGCCCCTGCAGAGAAGGCAGTGGATAGTGTTTTCTAGACTGTGGGATCCGCTTCCTTCACTTCTGTTATTTGTAGCTGCAGGACCATGGCCGTGCACTTCCTCTGACCTTCACTTGCTGTGGAAACAGCTGGAGGCTTCTGTAGAGTCAGATCCTAAACACTTGAAGCTCCCTGATGGAGAAATGGGACAGGCGGGCCCCAGATTCTAGGCTGAGAGACCAGGTCCTTATTTTCCTTCCTTCCCTGAAGTTTTCTGGGCACCTTGAGGGACTAGGGGATTGTGAGGGGTCGCTGAAGCTGACTCCCGGAGCTCATGGAGTCCTCCCCCGGCCTCTGCATGTACCTTTTTATCAGCTCATGTCTCGGAGGCTTCAGAACTGGGCTCCCGAAACCCAGAGTAGACGTCCAGATTTAACAAGAGGAAGGCTAATGTGATAGTGTCCACATTCTTCTACTAAATGAATACAGAGTAATGTCTGCTGTGTACTCGCAGATGTCATTATCCAGGGACACCTGTCTTAACATACTCCATGTAGATGCGGTTACTTGGTTATTGGGCTTGAATAGAGTTCAAGATGTTCAGAGTATTTTTTAGAGCCATGGTTCTTGAACATGGTGGTCTTGGGACACTTTATACGGGTTGATTTTTTTTTAAGATTTTATTTGTTTATTTGACAGAGAGAGAGAGCATGAGCAGGAGGAGCGGCAGGCAGAGGGAGAGGGAGATGCAGGCTCCCGGCTGAGCAGGGAGCCCTATGCCGGGCTCGATCCCAGGACTCTGGATCATGACCTGAGCTGAAGGCAGACCCTTCACCAACTGAGCCACCCAGGCACCCTGTGATTAATTTTTTTACTGAGTGGTAATTGACATACTAGTTTCAGGTGTACAGCGTAGTGAGTGGGTATCATAGCTGTTACACAGCGATCCTAACAAGCCCAATTGCCATCTCACGACGCGGTTATGATGTTTCTTCTTGAGCTAACTTTCAAGGTCCGCTCTAACTGCCTTCAGACATGCAGCACACTGTTATTACGTGTGGTCAGCGTACTGTACGGGGTCCCCAGGACTTAGTCATTGCATAACTGGAAACGTGTAACTTTGACCCCTTCCACGTGGTTCGCCCACTCCCCATCC
>NW_026741779.1:0-4767 GCF_022355385.1 Mustela nigripes
TTTTATTTATTTATTTGACAGAGAGAGCTCACAAGTAGGCAGAGAGGCAGGCAGGGGCGGCGACAGGAAGCAGGCTCCCCACTGAGCAGAGAGCCCCATGCGGGGGCTCGATTCCAGGACCCTGGGATCATGACCTGAACCCAAGGCAGAGGCTTTAACTCACTGAGCCACCCAGGCACCCCCAACTGTTTGTTTTGAAGTTGATTTGCTTCATTTACTTGTATTTATGGGCTAACTCAAGTTCTTGTGGTATCGCACTGATCTAAAGGACCTGAGGATCATCAGCAACTTCAAAATTTCATCTGGGGGTGCCTGGGTGGCTCAGTGGATTAAGTCTCTGCCTTTGGCTCTGGTCATGAGCTCAGGGTCCTGGGATTGAGCCCCGCATTGGACTCTCTGCTCAGCGGGGAGCCTGTTTCCCCCCCTCTCTCTGCCTGCTTCTCTGTCTACTTGTGATCTCTCCCTCTTCAAATAAATAAATAAAATCTTTTAAAAAGTTTCATCTGTGCTGTTCTTTTTCAATATCATGTGTATACACTTCTGTCTGTGAGTGTGGTATTTGTATTCAATTGTATAATCTTCCCCAGTGCGGAGGGTGGTGGTGTACACCACTTTAATATTTGAGACGTTTTCTTTGTTTCTTATGCATACAGCCTTGGCTCTATGATGATGATGGTGATGATGGTGATGTCCTATTATGCCAGTCTTCTCTTCATAATACTTGCCTCTCCATTCCCCCACCTCACCCACCTCAACCTGGTGATTTAGTTGTTACTACTTAATTAAGCTTTCTGTAGAAGTTTTTCTCCATGAGCCCTCGGGAACCTAGTAGATTAGTTAGTCATATTTCCCTTTCCAGAAACCAACTTTCCTTCAGATGCGTAGATCATTGCTATAACATATGGATGGCTTATCTAAAACAGACTTTCTGTGTCACTTAAAGTATACAAATTCAAGGGACAGCTAATAATCAAAGGCCTAATATATGAAAAGAATTATGGAAGCTGGTGCTGAATCAGAAAGGGAGCACCAATAAATTGTTATTGGGTTTTAGAAGATAAAAAAAAAATCATACTTTTCCCTAGTGGAAACAGATATGAAAAATTAAATTAGAGAGCACTATTAACAATGGAATTTGAAGGTTGACTAGTAGATAAAAGAGAATACCACAAAGATTGAAGCAGACATGCAGAGTAGGGCTCTCAGGTATGGGGAAAATTCATTTTGGCGGGAGTATTGATTAAGAACAAATTTTCCATTGAAAACCAGCTAGAAGGTTAGTTTGGGGCATATTGTAGAAAACCTTTTATGTAAGGATGGCAAGATTTTAAATTTTTATCTGGTTGATTGGAAGCCAATTCAAATTTTAAATCCCATTAATAAAACATCATACAATGACATGTATTTTGTAATTTTATATTAAAAATATGATTTCAAAAAATGAGATAAAATACCAGTTATTTAATACATAATTACATGTATGAAGTCATATCTAAATAATCATAAAGCAGTATTCTGAGATAAAACAAATGACAGAAATAATAAGTATGTATGTGTATGGCCAAGAATTAATAGCAAAAGAAAAAAATGAATTGTCATAAAATATTATGCACACAACCAGGAAAACTGCAGCTGTTTGACCATTTTATACAATGTGGTGAGGAAGCACAGAGCACAGGGAAGCAATAGACAATTCTAAATACATAAAAGATAAAAAGAAAGATAGATGTCAGAGATTTCATGAAATAGATTTTGATGTGTTAAACAATAGTGACTGTAGTTAGGTTTTTGAGGTGTAACAGGAGACCGAACTTCATTTCTTATTTTGACTTGCTTATTGGTGAATTTAAGTAGTTCTGACTTAGAATGAAGACTGCAAGTTGAAAACCTTCCAAACTGTCTGTGGCTTCCTGGCTTTGGATTCACTCAGAAATAATAATGTGGACTATTTCATTGTAAGAGAAAATAAAGTGGAAGGAGGTGGAAAGATGGTACCAAGATAATAAGAGCTTCTTCATTATTCACTGAAGTTTGTAGTAATTATGCTTGAAGAGAGGTGCTTTTATACTACAAACTCACCTTTCTTGGCAAAGCCCTATTCTTTTTTTTGGACCTAAGGCACTCGAGACTAACAGAGATGAATGTGCTCCCATTTTGAAACTTCACTGATGTGTATTCTGCTTAGAAATTTTATAGTCTGACAAATCTCACTTCTTACAATCTGATTTACTTTACCATATATCATTTTATTTTATCTCCATTTGACAGAAGATTTTTTACATGTTCATTCTATAATTGGCATATGGCCCAAATAAGTTCTATGAAAAAAATAATAGACAGGATCTTCAGAGTTTTTAATTAGGTCAAGTCAATTTTCTCTTCTTCTTAAGCCAAGGGCATCATTATTAGAAAGTGCCTAATGTGATACAGGATTTCAAAAGCAGCACAATCGATGGCTTTTCCATTGTCAAGGAATAATAGGGCTGAAGCTTAATTACATTTAAAAAATGAACAGCAAAAAAATCTGAAGGTACAGTAGCCTTTTATCACAGGCTTTCTGAGGTCAAAATTTATAAAAGTAGAGATAAAAATCGGTCGATTTTCTCTGAATGTTTAGTGTGTATTGTGGACTCATCAGTCCTTTGCTGTGAAGGGTTGTATAATGTTGTGATAGTCCAATGGTCTGAAGTCATTATGACTTCAAATAGGTAGATGTTATTTGATTTTAAATAACATTTTTTGTGTTCCTTTATACTCATAGAAAGCTTAATTCACCTAAAATGCTTTTACCATAGTGCTTTTAGTGTTGCACTTTGTTACATTCCTTTTACTGCAGAAATTTTGAAACAATGTACTATAAAATCTCCTATGTGCACAAAACTGGATCTAACCACCATTAAAAAAAAAATAGTTACACTTGGCCAAAATTTAGTCCATTTACGATAATGTCCTAAATTAACATAATTGAAAGCTGTAGTGATAATCTCCTGCCTTTTAATATTTGTAGTATAACTATTAGTAAAATCTTATATAGAAATCCCCTAATTAAATGTACTCACCAAAATACCTCACATGCTGTATGTATTTTAGAGATTTTAGAGACAGTATAGTTACTCCTAGTATGTATATAAGGAAATTGAGGCTAACAACATTAAAAGCCTTGCCCAAATATATAAAACATGATTAGTAAGTATGTGTCTTTGTGTGTGTGTGTGTCTAATAGGAGAGATGAGAGAAAGACTTCCTTAAGACTTGAACTCAGTCCTGTGATATTTGTCTGTGAACATTTTATTCCAAATAGAAATCATTGTCCCTTGGGGGAAATGAAAAAACAAGTGTAGAATCTGTCTCTACTCTGAAGGGCTTAGGATTTTCTGTAAAGAACAAAGAGAAACCTGTCTGCTAAGTAGTACTGTAGCTATAGCTGATTCTTCCAAATGGTAGTGTTTTTCAAGCTGTAGAGATAAACCAGGAGTTTGCATGTCTGCTTTACTGCAAAGCTTTAATTTTAACACATACACACATTGTATAAAAGCTTTATATATATATATATATATATATATATATATGTATTTTCAACAACATATAAATATCTATATATTCGAGTGAGCATCAGACACTCCTTACCTTGCAACCCCGAAGTACTTCCTTTTCTCCCTTTGCTTCCTTCTGACCTGACACTTGTCAATTTCTCTAGCTTTTCTAGAAAAACAAGTTTCAGGCAGCCCCTTCCTTTCATTACTAGAATCATAAAGTAACATCTCAAAAGTAGATTATACTTTTCCAGAGGAAAATTGTTACACATAGAATAATTTTCCTAAAGACTTTGATAAAATGTCATAAAAGAAATGGTAAGTGTCCATACCATTGGTAAATGTTAGTGATTCAAGTTCAAAAAAATAAGCATATATACACATTAGGCATATGTGTGTGTATGCGTGTGTGTATCCAAAATTAAATATTTAAAATTGCTTATTTATTTTTAAATGTGTTTTTAAAAAATTGTCCTACAAATATAGAAAATTACACAAAATTCAGAGAAGCAAAAACATTTGCATAAAAATTGTCATCTTTATCATATATTTATGAAAAAGACTTGTTGAATGAAACAAGAATCATAAGATGCAACAATGAAAATTTTGAGTCTCACAGTGCCCTTTAAAATACCAAATGCTAAAAGTGTCCTTCATCTTATGTGATAACATGTGTGAGCCTCTTGATTCTTATACTTGCTCTAAAATAATTTAAGTTTCTCTGGTCACTTAAAGAGGCAAAATTGTTCCAATTCAATAAAAATGCCTGGTATCATGTAATAATCAAAATTTGAAACTAATTTCACATTAAGTTATCTTGTCTTTTCCAGAGGAAGCTAATATTTGCTGAAATCTCTCTTGCAGAAGCTTCTTGGTCAGAATCACTGCAATTTTAAAGGTCAAAAGTCCTTGCACGGGTTCCATGTCTTGTTTCGCACAGACTTGTCACATCAGCAGAAAGCTGTGCAGCCATATTCTAAAGAAGCCTCTCCTTTCATGCTACCCCAATGCTTTAGCCAATCTTCCTCTTTTAGTTTGCTTAAATGTGTTCACACCTCAGAATACTGTGTCCATCAACTGCAGCAGATATATAACAAGTTAAATTGTTACATGCATGTATACAGTTAGAATTACAGGATTTTTTTCTTTTAAATAGAGTGCAGTGTCTATTGAATTTTTTTTTTTTATTAATTTTTTATTTTTTATAAACATATATTTTTATCCCCAGGGGTAC
>NW_026741780.1:0-4767 GCF_022355385.1 Mustela nigripes
GAAGACGCAAAGCCCTCTCCACCTGTGGGTCTCATATCACTGTGGTCATCTTATTTTTTGGGCCATCAATCTTTGCCTACCTTTGACCTCCAACCACTTTCCCTGAGGACAAAATATTTGCTCTATTTTACACCATTGTTGCTCCTATGTTCAATCCCTTAATCTATACATTGAGGAATACAGAGATGAAAAGTTCCATGAGGAAAGTTTTGTGTCAAACATTATTTTCAAAGGAAGTACCCAATTAACTTGAGCAACATATACCTAAGTAACTTTATTTTAAAAAATGAGCTTGAAAAAAAAAAATGAGCTTGATGCGACTAAATGAGCTAAGAAATATTTGATTATCTTTATATTCAGTGTCTATTGTGAATGGAATCCATGAAAGAAAGAGGAATTATAAAGAAATTTAAAGAGATAGCTTAATGAATCCTAATTCTCACATACCAGAATTAATTGAAAACTTAGTTTTATGGAGTATTAAGGAGGTGTGATTAGGGTCACCTATAGAAAAAACTGCCAAATCAAATAAAGCAACACTATTTGGTCAGTGAATTATAAAGCCAAAACAATTTTAATGATAATTCTATTACAACTCCTGCACTTATATGCCAGTTCTCATAGTGACACACATTCTACACTAGTGACCAAGTTGAAATCTAAAATTAAAATAATGACTTTAAATCATCACAAGTATCTTTATGATAGAACATTCATTTCTGGGGCACCTGGGTGGCTCAGTGGGTTAAAGCCTCTGACTTTGGCTCAGGTCATGATCCCAGGGTCCTGGGATCGAGCCCTGCATCAGGCTCTCTGCTCAACAGGGAGCCTGCTTCCTCCTCTCTCTCTGCCTGCCTCTCTGCCTATGTGTGATTTCTGTCTGTCAAATTAATAAATAAAATCTTAAAAAAAAAAACATTCATTTCTACTTCCTCTAGTGGCATTCAGAAATCAGCTGTACAATGAAGAAATCTGTATAAGAGAACTTGTTTTAAATCAGCTTCTGGTGATCAATCAGTTCTCCTGAATCCATATTAAAAATAATAGTAATACGTAGTTAAGACAGAGCAAGAGTCAATAATTCAGGATGTTAAAAACAAAATTACTTGTTTTTTCACCATTTACCAGAATGTAAAACATTTTTCATAAAACCTAAGGGACTGAATAATAAATTGTAAATGTCAACAAATCCCTACCTGCCTATAGTTGGTAAGTAGAAAGTTAATGGATCCAGAACTGAAGACTTTCTCTGCTATAAAGAGATATAGAGGAAAAAAAAAAAATAAAGCCTAGCAAAAGACAGATTAAGATATGGTCAACCAACCAAAGCAAATTAAAGTACATTTTGCAAGCATATTTTGGCTGCATATAGATGTTTATAACTGCTTTATTTATAATTGTCAAACCTCAGAAGCAACCAAGACCCCCCTCTACTGGTGAATAGATAAATAAAATGTGATTTCTCTGGACAATCGAATATTATTCAGAGTTAAAAAGAAATGACTTATCAAGCCACAAGATGATATGCAGGAAACTTAAATGTGTATTACTAAGCAAAAGAAGCCAATATGAAAAGGCTACCTATTATGTGATTGCAACTATATGAATCCTGGAAAGGGTAAAACAATGGAGACCTTGACACCTTTAGTGTTTGCCAAGGGTCAGTGTAGAGGGTAGAATGAATAGAGCTCAGAAGATTTTTAGAGCAGGAAGCATGTCTGTATGTTAGTACAGTTGTGGATACATGTCCTTATGCATATCAAAACTCATAAAATGTACTTCATGAAGTATGAAGCCTAATGAAAAGAATATTTGGGGAGATAATCATGTGTGAATGTAAGTTCCTTTGATAGTAACAAATGTATCACTGTGGTAAGGGAGGTTGTGTATGAGGACAGGGAATTATGGGAAATCTTTGTACTTTCTGCTCAGTTTTGCTGTGAAGCTAAAGCTGCTTTAAAAAATAAAGTTTATTGATTAAAAATATACACTATAGCATGACAGATATATCAAAGCTTGTAGTGGAAGGAAAGAGACATCCTGAAAAAGATCTTCTACAGAAAAATAAAAATGTAAGAAAGGCCTTTTTGCGTGCTTGATCGGATTCGAAGAAAGGTTATTCAAGAAACATAGCAAATGTTATTACAGAGAAGATGTTAGATAGCAGGAGTTTAATAAAAAGAAGATGGTAAAACAAGGAAAGTGTTTTAGAATATGTAAGCAAAATGCAAGAGTTGCAATCAGTCTGGAGGCACAGTCCAAACAGGTATAAAGAGCAGAAAAAAATAATGAGGAAGGTGAAACTCACCAGAGCTGTTAGAGCAAAGAGGGAGTGGACAGATTGTCTCAGCAGTTATACACAAGGAAACAAAACTATCACCAGATTAAACATTTTCTCCTAAGCATTTTTTTTTTAAAGATTTTATTTATTTATTTGACAGACAGAGATCACAAGTAGGCAGAGAGTCAGGCAGAGAGAGATGGAGGAGGGAGGCTCCCCGCTGAGCAAGGAGCCAGATGAAGGGCTTGATCCTAGGACCCTGGAATCATGACCTGAGCTGAAGGCAGAGGCTTTAACCCAGGGAGCCACCCAGGCTTCCCCTCCTGTTTCATTACTTAGCTGGACCAAAGCAAGCTATCTCTGAAATGCAATAGAAATTCAGATATTTTAAGAGCAAATTCATTTTAAAGGACTCTTTTAAACAGTTGTTATCATTTGTTTTCATTATCATGCTGTCTTCATAATGTAACTTTGTCTTTCAGAACATTATTAATAATCAAAATTATTATTTGTACACAATATTTGACCTAGGGCTAATGACGTTTTCTGCCACAAATCTAGACACACATTCCAAGTTAATGAGACTTTAGCATTCTATAAAATCAACAACTTTCACAGAAATGACTTCGGACTTTTTACTGTGGCTTTCATGTTTATTAAGTTGAGAACATAGTCTTTTTCTTAATTGAGACAGAAGTGATGTACGATGTTATATTCGTGTCTCCTATTTAACATAAGGTATTGAGAAACAACCACTGCAATCAGTGTAGCTAACATCCGTCACCACACATAATTGCAAATTATTTTCTTGTGACAAGAACTTTTTGGATACCAGACTTTCTCATTTTTATTGCACAAAATCCTGCCTAGGGATTTGAAGACATAGATTATAAAATTACTCCATATCAGAATCTAGGACACTTCTAAATATTTTAATAAGGAAACCTAGCATATTTTGCTATTATTTGAGACTTAAACTATTTCCAAAATATTTCCACTTTTGTGTTTATTGATGTGAAGATTTTGACAAGGGTTGCATGTTATAAGATAGAAAATATAAATGGAAGGGGCGCCTGGGTGGCTCAGTGGGTTAAGCCGCTGCCTTCGGCTCAGGTCATGATCTCAGGGTCCTGGGATCGAGTCCCGCACCGGGCTCTCTGCTCAGCAGGGAGCCTGCTTCCCTCTCTCTCTCTCTCTGCCTGCCTCTCTGCCTACTTGTGATCTCTGTCAAATAAATAAATAAAATCTTAAAAAAAAAAAAAAAAGAAAATATAAATGGAAAAGAAAAATAGAAAAATATATCAACTTAAAAGTATTAAAGACTATCCTAAAAAGAGTATGGAAGTTTTCCTTCTGCTTCAATTTTTTGAAACAGCTTCGGGAGAATAGATATTATTTCTTTCTTAAATGTTTGGTAGAATTCCCCAGGGAATCCTTCAGGTCCTGGGATCTTGTTTTTTGGGAGGTTTTGATCACTGCTTCAATCTTGTTACTAGATATTGGTCTATTCAGGTTGTCAATTTCTTCCTAATTCAGTTTTGGAAGCTTATAGTTTTCCAGGAATGCATCCATTTCATCTAGGTTGCTTATCTTATTGGCATATAAGTGTTAATAGTAATTTCTGATGATTGTTTCTATTTTCTTGGTGTGAATTGTGATCTCTCCCTTTCCATTCATAATTTGATTAATTTAGGTCCTCTCTTCTGTTGGTTTGGCCAGTGGTTTATAAATCTTATTGTTTCAAAAAAACAGCTTCTAGTTTCATTGATGAGTTCTACTGTATCTCTAGGTTCTATCTCATTGATATCTGCTCTAATCTTGATTATTTCCGTTCTTGTGTGTGGGGTTGCCTTAATTTGTTGTTGATTTTCCAGTTCTTTAAGGTAAGAAGAGAGCTGATGTATTCTGGATTTTTTCATTTTTTTGAGTGAGGCTTGGATGGTTATGTATTTCCCCTTTAGGACTGCCTTTCCCATATCCCTTAGGTTTTAGACTGATGTGTCTTTATTCTCATTAATTTCCATGAATTGTTTTAGTTCTTCTTTGATTTCCTGGTTGATCCAAACATTTTTAAGCATTTAGCTTCCAAGTATTTGAATTACATATAGAGAGAGCTTCTATTCCTTTATGAACAGCATAATCCAAAAGGTACACATAAATTTATTCAATAATGCCAAAAGTAAGTAATCATTTGAGTGCCTTTTGTAGAGAAGAAATTATTAGACTAGTGATCAATGTTAAGAAACATGGTAAGATAACCAATTGATGACAACACTAATAGAGTTTCAGTAACAGATTTTATTTTTTTTTTTATTTATTTTTTTTTTTTAGATTTTTTTTTTATTTATTTATTTGACAGAGAGAGATCACAGTAGACAGAGAGGCAGGCAGAGAGAGAGAGAGGGAAGCAGGCTCCCTGCTGAGCAGAGAGCCCGATGCGGGACTCGATCCCAGGACCCTGAGATCATGACCTGAGCCGAAGGCAG
>NW_026741781.1:0-4766 GCF_022355385.1 Mustela nigripes
TTTATCCATTTTGAGTTTATCTTTGTGTACGGTGTAAGAGATTGGTCCAGTTTCATTCTTCTACATATAGCTGTCCAGTTTTCCCAGCACCATTTATTGAAGAGACTGTCTTTTTTCCACTGTATATTTTTTCCTGTTTTGTTGAAGGTTATTTGACCATAGAGTTGAGGGTACATATTTCCTAATAACCAAAATCAAAGATATGAAAATCTATGAATGTCCTGACGAACAATTCAAAATATTTATTTTAAAGAAGATCACTCACCAACAAGAAAATGCAGATAGGGGGCGCCTGCGTGGCTCAGTGGATTAAAGCCTCTGCCTTCAGCTCAGGTCATGATCTCAGGGTCCTGGGATTGAGCCCCATAGCAGGCTCTCTGCTCAGCAGGGATCCTGCTTCCCCCTCTCTCTCTGCCTGCCTCTCTGCCTACTTGTGGCCTCTCTGCCTACTTGTTATATCTCTCTCTGTCAAATCAATAAATAAAATCTTAAAACAAAATGCAGATAGACAACTCAAATAAACCAAGAAATCAATAGATAAACAGAATTAAGAGTTCAGCAAAGAGATGGAAACCACAAAAAAGAACCAAACAGAAGTTCTGGAGCTGAGGAATACAGTGATTAAACCAAAAGGAAAAAAAAGAAGAAAAAAAAAAAAACCCAGGGAACTTCAATAGTAGACTGACTCAGAAGAGAGAATTCAAAGAATTTACATGTCTGTATATTCAAAGACAGGCCATTTGAAATTATCCAGCGACACCTGGGTGGTTCAATCAGTTAAGCTACTGACTTTGATCCCAGGGTCCTGGAATAGTCTTGCATCAGGATCCTTGCTCAGCCAGGAGTCTGCTTATCCTTCTGCCTGCTGCTCTCCCTGCTTGTACTCTCTCTCTCTCTCTGAAAAAGAAATAGATAAAATCATTAAAATTATTTTTAGAAATTATTCATTTAGAGAATTAGAGAATAAGAGAATGAAAAAAAAATGAAGAAACCCTCCAGCTTTTATAGCACACCATAAAAACTCAGTATGACTGTGGACTCTGAGAAACAAACAGGGTTTTGGAAGGGAGGAGGGTGGGGGTATGCGTGAGCCTGGTGGTGAGTATTAAGGAGGTCACGTATTGCATGGAGGACTGGGTATGGTGCATAAACAATGACTCTTGGAACACTGAAAAAAATAAAATAAAATTAAGATGTTAAATAAACAAACAAATAGATAGATAGATAGATAGATAAAATGTTTGGTAGAATTCTACTGGGGAAAAAATCAATGTGAGCATAATGGAAGTTTTAGAAGGAGAAAGTAAGAGTCAGAAAGCTTCTTTAAAGAAATAATAGCTGAAAATTTCCCAAATCTTGGAAGAGATACAGCCATCCAAATTTATGAAGCTCAGAGGTTCCAAAAAGAACAACTCCCTGAAAGATTGCACGGAGGTACATTATAATCAAACTCTCCAAATTAAATTGCAAAGAGATGTTTGGAGGCAACAATAAAAAGCAACACATCATATTGCATCAAGAGAGCTTTCACAAGTCTACTAGTTGATTTCTCAACCTAAAGCTTGCAAGATAAGAGAGTAGGATGATATATTTAAAGTGCTAAAAAAATCTGTCAACCAAGAATACTTCATCAGGTTCTTAAAAAGTAAGAAAATAGGGGCAGTGGGTTAAAGCCTCTGCCATCAGCTCAGGTTATGATCCCGGGGTCCTGGGATCAAGCCCTGTATTGGGCTTTCTGCTCAGCAGGGAGCCTGCTTCCTCCTCTTTCTCTCTCTGCCTGCCTCTCTGCCTACTTGTGATCTCTGTCAAATAAATAAAATAAAATAAATCTTTTAAAAAAGGTAAGAAAATATAAAGACATTCACAGACAAACAAAAGATGAGGGAGTTCTGTACCACTACACTTGCCTTACAAGAAATATAAAAAGGAGTTCCTCAAATTTAAACAAAAGAACTATGAAACAGCATAAAAATAGATGATAGTGTGAAACTCACTCATAAATGTTAATATTTAGTGAAATTCAGAAAACATTCTATGGTGGTAAAACATTTAACTTTAGCATCAGAGTTAATAATATTAAAAATAGTTAAAATAATTTGCTAACAAATATGCGATATAAAAAGATGGAAATTGAGACATTAATATATTATTTTATATTAATAAATATTTAATATTTTATAGTAAAATATTTTATATTAAAATTTCAAAGGAAAGAAGTAAAATAAAGCTTTTGTATACAATTTAAGTTGTAATTACCTTTAATTAGACTGTTGTAACTATAAGATGTTATGTAGGCCTCATGGTTAAACAACAAATAAAAATTTCCTTACATGTTATTGTCTGTTTATTTTTTTTAATTTCTTAATGGCTCAGTAATGGTTAGTTATATTTCTAGCAATTTATCCATTTATTCTAGGTTGTCCAATTTGTTGGTGTATAATTGTTCATGTTTTATGATCCTGTGTATTTCTGTGATATCAATAGTAATGTCTCTTTTATTTATAATTGAATGGGGAATTTCTGTCTTTTTTTTTCCTGATTAGTCTAACTAAAGGTTTTCCAGTTTTCCTAGTCTCTTATTTCTTCTCCCCTTCTTTCTGCTACCTTTGGGGTAAATTTGTTTTTGTTTGTTTGTTTTTCTAGTTTCTTAAGGTGTGATGTTAATTTTTTTAATATGAGTTCTGTCTTTTTTATTACCATAGGCTTTTATCACTATGAGTTTCCCTCTTAGAGGTTATTTTACTGAATACCATAGGAATTTTGTGTTTCTGGTTTTGTTTGTCTTAATATGTTTCTCTTTTGATTTCTTCCTTGGTCCATTGGTTGGTCAAGAGTGTTTTTTTTCCATATATTTTTGAATTTTCTAATATTTATCTTGCTATTGTTTTCTACTTCTATATCATTGTGATTGAAAAGGTGCTTGATAAAATTTCTTTTTTTAAATACTTTATTTATTTATTTGAGAGAGACAGAGAAAGACACAAAATATATTACAAAGCTACAGTAATCAAAACAGTAAGGTACCGCTGTAAAAACAGACATGTGGTTAAATGAGTAGAATGAGCTCAGAAATAAATTCACATCTCTACAGTCAAATTATCTTTGACAAGCATGTCAAGAACACATGATGTGGAAATTATAGTGGTAAAACTGGATATCCATGTACAGAAGAAAGAAACTAGATATCCATGTACAGAGATAAAGAAACTTTATCTCATACTATAAACAAAAATAAACTCAAAATGGATTAAAAACATAAATGTGTAACCTGAAGTTGTAAAAGTTGTACAAATAAAGCTTCTTATCATTTGTCTGGGCAATGTTTTTCTGTATGTGATCCCAAAAGTACAAGCAACAAATGCCAAAATAGACAAATGGTTTTGCATCTAAACAAAAAGCTTATAAATAGCAAAGGGAATAATAAGATGAAAAGAAAACCTACAGAATAGGGGAAAATATTTGCAAGCAATACATTTGATAAGGGATTAATAACTTAAAAATACATAAGTAACACCTACAACTCAATAGCATGTCCTTTACACATTTTTTAAGTGGGTTGTTTGTTTTAGTGCTATTGAGTATGCTATATACTTTAAACATATACAATTTTTATTTGTTGATTATACCACAATAAAGCTGGGAAAATGAATTAAATAACTTAAATTAAATAATCAAACAAAAATAAGAAATAGATTTAAATCATAATTCTGCCTCTTAGTAGTTCTATAAGTTTGTATGAGATTCTTAGACTTTCTGGGCCTCAGGTTTTTCCGATATAAATAAAAGTAATAACAGTACACTTCTTATAAGAATATTGAGAGAATTAAATGAAATACCTCAAGTAAGCATTGGCATAGTTCTAGGAACATGGTAAATATACATTCATTACTAAGAATTGTTATTATATTATATAATTCATTCAATAAATATTTATGGAGCATCTATTACTCACCAGGTACTATGCTTAAGCAGATTAAAACAAGACTTCCATGAAGTATGTAATCTTGTGAAACAGATAGACATCTATTTTTCTAATAATCCCAAATATGAAAAGTGTAATTGTGACAAATAATATGAAAAATAGATGCATTGTCTTCTAAGTTTTTGAACTGAGAGAATGACTGAGGGAACAGCTTCTTTAAGAAAGTAGCATAGTGGTAATGAGAATAAAAAGATGGTTTTATTTGAAATACATTTTGAAAAAAACATGTAGATTGGCGCTTGGGTGGATATTGTATATAAGATAGAAGGAGGTGTCAAAGATTATTTCCAGGATCCTGGAGTGAGCAATGGGAAAATAATGGAGAATACTGATTGAGGGACAAATTGAACAAATGGATAGCAAATACCCAGCTTGAAAAATTTTCAGTTTGGTTTACCTGAGATACATTGAGATGCACATATTAAGTGGGAATTTTAATATAAAATTCTGGAGTTTATGAACAGGAAGTATTAATTTTAAGTGTAAAGAACATATAGACAGTGCTTGAAGTTGCAAGACTGAATGGAATTTCTATGGAGAGGGAACCCAGTAAAGAAGCAAAGAACACTCAGAAAGAAGACTTAAGTTAACCCAATATTTAAAGACCAGATAGAAAATGTAAAAATCCTGAGATAAAGTGAATGAATTTAGAAGGACATGCACCCAGATGTTTATAGAAGCATTTTTTACAATAGCCCAATTATGGAAACAGCCCAAATATCCACTGAGGAATATATATATATATATATATATATATATATATATATATATATATAAAATCATC
>NW_026741782.1:0-4764 GCF_022355385.1 Mustela nigripes
TCTATTTCTGAGTTTCTTTCAACACTTAGACTCTCCTCTCCCCCATCTCTGATGTCCTTATGAAGCCCCACACACTACACATCCCCTCCCCATAGCTTCACTTGACTCACATACATGGCTCTGGCGTAGGTCTGGGCTAGGCACACTCCCACATTAATCTTTTCTCTCACCCTCTAAACCCCACAACCCCATTTAAAATAAATTTTCAAGGTTTAATTTTAGCTCTATATAAAATGGTTAAATAATTGGTATATGTAATCAAAAGAGATAGAGACACTTAAGCATCCATCTCAACATTTTCTTACAGCATTTTCAAAGAATCCCATATCACCTTAAGGAAAGGCCTAATGGGGTCACCACTTATGTATTATATATTCTAATCTCTATCGAAACACAAGGTCCAGTGGACTACTGAGAACAAACTAGTGGCTGCCAGAGGGGCAGGGGGCAGAGATGGGTACAATGGGTGAAGAGTAGGGGGAGATGGAAGCTTCCAGTTGTGGAATTAATAAGTCACAGGTATTGCAAAGACATTGCATGGTGACCTACGAGAAGTATCCTTATGGCCAGTAAAACAAAGCACATAGACTTGTCCAATCATGGTATGTGGTAAAGTGAAACTAGTGGAATATTGCATGTAAATTATACTTCAATTTAAAAAAAAAAGAAGAAGAAAAAGAAATGGCATCAACACATTTCAATCCTATGACATGAAGTGCCAGAATATTGACCACTTAATGAAAAATAAAAGTAGACATGGTAAAATAATAGTGTGCAATGATCTGACTCCAATGAGACCAAGGGATAAAAGGCAAACATCCCCTGAGTCCTTGTTTCTCTTCAGAAATGCAGTCAACTAGCTTTTACTTGAGAATGGGGATTAGGGGAGTTTGGAAGCCACTTGTCCTCCACTTGTTTGCATCCATGTCTCTATCCCTGTTCATATGTACCTGCTTATGTGTGTACAACCCTCATACACACATCCCACTCCAATGTTACATCTCCGAGCCTGCTTTTCACACAAGATCTCTCCTGCTTTTATCTATATTCTTTTGGGACGACAGAAAAATGGTAACCAGTAAATTATCTTCCCTCCCATTTATTGAAGGACTGGGAAACTCTATCTCAAAATGTGAAACTTTAATATTTGCTGCTGTGGAGGTATTTTGAAATAATAAATATGTTGTTTAATTTTTTTATAAAGATTTTATTTATTTGTTTGACAGAGATCACAAGTAGGCAGAGAGGCAGGCAGCGAGAGAGGAGGAAGCAGGCTCCCTGCTGAGCAGAGAGCCTGATTCAGGGCTTAATCCTAGGACCCTGGGATCATGACCTGAGCAGAAGGCAGACACTTTAACCCACTGAGCCACCCAGGAGCCTCTATGTTGTTTCATTTTTAATCAGTGATCCAAAAGGGAGAGAATATTTTCCTTATCACATGCAGGACATATCCATTTAAGAATTTAACTGGATTTGACACTCTATGTAGTTTAGGTTTTTACTGTTCATCCTTTAATTTTAAGAAACATGTTGATTTGCAGACCAGAATCAGTGAATTCACCTGTAGATCCTAAATGTCTGGCATAGGCCTCAGCATCAGTTCAGTGGTCAATCAATGAAGAAGAGGGCTAATGTGTTATAGTGCCTGAAATCTATTTTGGGAAAACCTCATTCATTCCTTCTCTCATAAGTAATGAGATCATTTTCGCATGTATCTATTTTACTCAGGAATAACATCAGTGAAAATTTTGATGACGTGTTTTTATACCTAGTGTTATTTATATAGGCAGTAATAGATGGTGGCTGAGATCAGAGCTTTCAAATTTATGCCTGTCTGATTCTGAATCCACTGAGACCTAAGTCAAGAAGCTAAATGTCTTCAGTATTTTTTCATCTATAGGAATAATAGTAGTATCCATGTCAAAAATTATTGTAAAGGTATTTCCAATAGTCTATTGCAAAGTTTTTAATGAGCTGTATTTGAAATGTACCATTAGATATAGGAAGCACTTATTAAATGCTAACTATTTTTTTTTTCCAAGATCTATTTCAGGGGCACCTGGGTGGCTCACTCATTAAGGGTCTGCCTTCGGCTCAGGTCATGATCCCAGGGTGCTGGGATCCAGCTCTTCATGGGGCTCTCTGCTCAGCGGGAAGCCTAGTTCTCCCTCTCCCACTCCCCTTGCTTGTGTTCCCTCTTTCACTGTGTCTTCCATCAAATAAAAAATTAATATCTCTTTTTAAAAAGGTATATTTTAATTCTTCCATGGAAAGAGTCAGAGTACAATTTTATGCTAGGTAATACATCTCACTGTCCTTCCACAGAGAAGAATATATTTGGGGAAAAAAAATCTAATCAGACATCATTCAGCCTAATGGAGTGTTCCTCAATCGTGACTTGATCAAAGTACTAGGTCGGAATATGATGCCACAGATGCCTCCCTCCTCTTATAATCACAGCAGTCCCCAGGATATGTGGTATGTCCTGATTGGAATCCCAGGACTGGAAGATTTTCACACCTGGATCTCCATCCCTATCTGTTCCATGTATGTTTTGGCTGTCGTAGGCAACGTGTTCTTGATTTTCGTGATTGTGACTGAGCGCAGTCTCCATGAGCCCATGTATATCTTCCTTTCCATGCTGGCCTCAGCAGATGTGCTGCTCTCCACAGCCACAGCCCCAAAGATGCTAGCTATCTTCTGGTCCCAGTCCATGGATATATCCTTTGCTTGCTGTGTGTCCCAGATGTTCTTCATACATTTCATCTTTGTGGCAGAATCTGCTATTCTCCTGGCCATGGCATTTGACCGCTATGTGGCCATCTGTCACCCCCTGAGATATACCACAATCTTAACCTCTTCAGTCATTGGGAAGATTGGCATAGCAGCTATGGTCAGGAGCTTCATCATCTGCCTTCCATTCACCTTCCTGGTACACAGACTTAGGTATTGTGGGAGAAACATCATTCCCCATTCCTACTGTGAGCACATGGGCATTGCTAGATTGGCATGTGACAATATCAGGGTGAACATCATCTATGGGCTGACTGTGGCCCTGCTGTCCACAGGACTGGACATTGTGTTCATCATTATGTCTTACACCATGATCCTTTGCACAGTGTTTCAGATACCTTCCTGGGCTGCCAGATTCAAGGCCCTCAACACATGTGCTTCCCACATCTGTGTCATCCTTATGTTTTATGCCCCAGCATTCTTTTCATTTTTTGCCCATCGTTTTGGAGGGGAAACCATCCCTCATCATGTCCACATCCTAGTAGCCAACCTCTATGTGGTGGTGCCCCCTATGCTAAACCCCATCATTTATGGGGTCAAGACCAAACAGATTCAAGACCGAGTATTTCTCCTTTACTCCCGCATCACCACATGTTGTTAAAATGAAGATTAATGCCTAATGCTGGATATTTCTCAATAAAACACACACACTCACCCACATACACACATACAATTTGAATGACTAATGGGAATAAAGAAAGTCCATAAATAATCCTCAACACACATAAAAAAAGGACAGTAAATGCCAAAGTTACCAATGCATTTCCCTAAAGGACTTAAAGACTTTGAAAAAAAAAAAGATATTCTGAATTCTCCTAGACATGCTATTATTTTGCATTGTAGCTTCTTCTTAAGCAATCATAAGAGAACCCTGTGTAAAGAGGAATACATTTTAGGATTCAGCCTAAATGGAGCTTTCTTGGGTAGTGCTGGGAAGTGAAAATGGTGAGTTGCCTTGCTTTTGTAGAGACTGTTGAAATTTTGAGGAAATATGCAACTCTCCTATTGCAGTCAGGAAACACTTGGGGCAGTAGTATGAAGCTAATAAACTCTAATTATCCTCACCTTTTTCTTAAATTAAAATGTGAGTACTAAGATGAGATATTTTCATATTTGCTGATATAATGTCTGCTCAATGGAACAGGCACAGAATATAGGTTTATTGTATGAACAGATAATACTGAATTGAAACAAATAATAAATTTTATTGACCCATCTGAGACAACACAGACACCTTCAAAGTTAATCCTTTCTTCCTTACATATTGGTGACCTCTGGCCCAAATCATCAATGAAGCATCCTTTTAACAGAGATTTCACTGAGGGAAGGACTAAAAGATTAAAAATGCCATACCCAGGCCATAGATAGAGACAGGAAAGATTACATAGGATGCTGACACATAATCTTACATAAAAAGTCTGTAGTAACACCAAATATAATTTTCATAAGCTTGTATTCAGATTCATTTCTCAATTTCAAGAAAATACTTTTACAATCTCTCCTTCCTCAAAGCCTAGCACATGCTATGAGAATGTGAAATCTGACCTTATTTACATTTGAAGAAAGCAAAAAATGAACTTGGAAGCTATACTTTGAACATTTGCAAACTTTCCAGGGTTAGACTTTTTTCCTTGTTTTCTGTTATGTATATACCATGCATGTGTGTATATACACATTAATGTACATATAAGGTAATGTGTGTGTGTGTGTGTGTGTGTGTGTGTGTGTGTGTATGGTGAAACTGAAATGAAAGGCTGTTTCCTAGATCCCTGGAATCCTGAATAAGTACCTTGGCTTAAAATATATGATATAGTCACTTGGATTTCAGCAAGTTAATCTATTTTAGGAGTTAAAAATAAACCCTGTGACATGGAGGCTTAAGTGGGTAGAAGAATAAATGAAACAAGATGGGATTGGGAGGGAGACAAACCATAAGTGACTCTTAATCTCACAAAACAAACTGAGGGTTGC
>NW_026741783.1:0-4761 GCF_022355385.1 Mustela nigripes
ACAGAGAGAGATCACAAGTAGGCAGAGAGGCAGGCAGAGAGAGAGAGGAGGAAGCAGGCTCCCTGCCGAGCAGAGAGCCTGATGCGGGGCTCGATCCCAGAACCCTGGGATCATGACCTGAGCCGAAGGCAGAGGCTTAACCCACTGAGCCACCCAGGCGCCCCTAATAAATAAAATATTTAAACAAACATCAAAATGACAGAAATAAGTCCTTATCAGTAATTACTTTAAGTGAACATGGATTAAACTCTCTAAGGCAGAGATTATCAGATTGGATTTTTTGAGTGATCCATTTTAAACTGATATAATATGAACATAAGAGACTCACTTTAGTCCAAAGATACAAATAAGTTGAAAGTGAAAACAGGAAAAGATATTTCATGTAAAAAGTGACCAAAAAAGTGCTGAGGTGGCCATACTAATATCAGATTTAATGAAAGACATGAATTCTCAAAGGTGTACCAAGAAAAATAAACGCAAAACCACACCTAGGCATGTCATAGAGGCACTGCTGATCACCAGAAACAAAGGGAAACTTCAAACCAAACCAAAAGAAAAGACAAATTACCTTAAAACAAAAGAAGAAAACCCCCCAAAACCCTCAAAATATTAGACTTAACTTCATATATTTCAACAGCAGTGACACTGGCCAGAAAACACTGGAATAATTTCTTTAAAGGGATGAGGTGGCAAGAGTAAAATAACAATATTTTTAAACAACAAATGAAACAATTTCTTGTCCCTGACCTTCACTGAAAGAACTACTGAAAGATGTGCCTCAGGAAGAAGGAAATTAAACCAAAAAGAGATGTAATGTGAAAAAGGAACACTAAGCAAAGAGCCTAGTGAGCTTGTGGATTGAACTAAATAAACATTAAGACAGAATTGGGGTTTAAAAAAAAAGTTATTAACAGCTTCAGGAGGTGGGGAGAGAACACTAAAGGTAGAAATGAAGCAGCAGCAACCCAGTAACAGGTTAGGACCACAGCAATGGTGTATGACAGGAAGGAAAAGTTGATTTAGAAGGACATTTGGTAATGATGTTAACACTAACATATTAAAACGTAATTCTGTATTCTGCTAAAGAATATATTAATAAAATTTTTTTAAAAAAGAATAGAATTCCCAGGCATATAACATCAAACCTAATGAGGAGAAAGAGTGAAAAGAGAATAGAGTTAAGTCAAAGGAGAAAGGGAAAAGGAGAAAAAGAATGTGGTGTATGTTAAATAGAAAAAGTAAAATGGTAGAAATACCATTTATATGGTGGTATATACCAAATATATCAGAAATGGTAGCAAATATAAGTGGACAATATTCTTCACTTAAAAGAGGACTCTAAGGGGGCGCCTGGGTGGCTCAGTGGGTTAAGCCGCTGCCTTCGGCTCAGGTCATGATCTCAGGGTCCTGGGATCAAGTCCCGTGTCGGGCTCTCTGCTCAGCAGGGAGCCTGCTTCCTCCTCTCTCTCTGCCTGCCTCTCTGCCTACTTGTGATCACTCTCTGTCAAATAAATAAAATCTTAAAAAAAAAAAAAAGAGGACTCTAAGAATTGATTTTTTTTAATCTAGCTATAAGAGATGGAAAAAATAATAAAAGGAAAATACTAACTAAATGAAAGCTGGCATAGTTTTAATACCAGATTAAGCCAATTTTATACTTTTTTTAAATTTATAAAGATTACCATTTGTAGTAATTCTGAACTTGTATGCACCTAACAAGATAGCCCCCAAATATAAAATATATGTATATAAATGAAGTTATTTATAAGGAAGAATTGGCAAACAGCAACTATAGTGGTAGATTTTAACATGCCTCTGTCAGCAACTGATAGCTTGATCCATGGCATATATAGAACATGTGGAACACTATACCCGACAGAAGAGGCTCTAAATTCTTTTTAAGTACACTTGGAAGAATCATAAAAATTATCCTCAGGGGCGCCTGGGTGGCTCAGTGAGTTAAGCCGCTGCCTTTGGCTCAGGTCCTGATCTCAGGGTCCTGGGATCGAGTCCTGCGTCAGGCTCCCTGCTGAGCAGAGAGCCTGCTTCCCTCTCTCTCTCTCTGCCTGCCTCTCCATCTACTTGTGATTTCTCTTTGTCAAATAAATACATAAGATCTTTAAAAAAAAAATTAACCTCAAGATTCCTAGGTGCCTCAGTTGGTCCAACTCTTGATTTTTGCTCAGGTTGTGATCGCAGGCTCCTACGATCAAGCCTCATGTTGGCTCCGTACTCAGTGGGGAATCTGTAACAGATATTCCCCCTCTCCCCGGCCCCTCATGCTCTCTTTCCCTCTCTCTCTCTCAAATAAGTAAATAAATCTTTTTTTAAAAATTACCCTCAGGGCATCTGGGTGGCTAAGTTGTTGGGTATCTGCCTTCAGCTTAGGTCATGATCTCGGGTTCCTGGGATCGAGCCCTGCATTGGGCTCTCTGCTCAGCGGGGAGTCTGCTTCTCCCTCTTCCTGTGTGCCCTCTCTCTCTCAAATAAATAAAATCTTTAAAATTTATCCTCAATAAGAGCACAGCGTAAATGTAGGTAAATAGCCAGTAATTGATATCATACAGACCATATTCTCTAATTTCAGTGTAATATAATTAGAAATCAGTCTGTAAAATTTAACTCAATCCCTGACTGCCAGGAAATCTAGTGTGTTCCCCAAACATATGAAGATTGAGTATTTATGTACTATTCACAGATACTATCCGTAGAATGTCCCTAAACTATTCAAATTCAAATCTATATAAGTAGAAAAGAAGACTGAAAATAGTTGTAAGAAGGTACCAAAATGAAATAAAACACTGGAATTAAGAAGAAGGCAATGCCAAAGATAAGAGCTAAAATTAATGAAATAGGATACAAAGATCCACAGTACAGACCAACAAAACAAAATATCTAGTTCTTTGAAAAAGTCATAAAATTGGGGTGCCTGGGTGGCTCAGTCATTAAGCATCTGCCTTCAGCTCAGGTCATGATCCCAGGTTCCCAGAAATGGGTACAACAGGAACCCTGCTCCAGGGGGAGTCGAGTTTGCTTCTCCTTCTCCCTCTGCCCCCCCAATTGCTTGTGCTCAAGCTCTCTCCCTCTCAAATAAATTAAATCTTTAAATCAAAAAGATCAGGGTTCCTGGGTGGCTCAGTGGATTAAAGCCTCTGCCTTCAGCTCAGGTCATGATCCCAGGGTCCTGGGATCCAGCTCCACATCAGACTCTCTGCTCAGCCGGGAGCCTGCTTCCCTTCCTCTCTCTCTGCCTGCCTCTCCACCTACTTGTGATCTCTCTCTGTCAAATAAATAAATAAAATCTTTAAAAAAAAAAAAAAAGGATCAAAAAGAAATTTTTAAAGATTACAGGGAAAATGTGGACTTTTATGCCAATAAATTGGAAAGTTAGATAATTGTTAATTTCCTAGAAAAAATATAACATAAAATTGACTCAAAAAGAAATAGAAAAACAAGTTAAGTTATAAAAAATTCAACCATGTTTTTATTTGGCACTTGTTTCACTTTTTACACTTAAATATTTTGGTGAATTTGGAGTTATTTTGGGAGCCTGGGTGGCTCAGTTGGTTAAGCAACTGCCTTCAACTCAGGTCATGATCTTGGGGTGCTGGGATCCAGCCCCACATCAGAATCCCTACTCATCAGGGAGTCTGCTTCTGACCCCCCCCCCCCAGCTCATTCTCTCTGTCTCATTCTCTCTCTCTCAAATAAAATCTTTTTTAAAAACTAATTTGGAGTCATTTTGGTATATAGTGTGAATAATGACTTCAGTTTTATCTTTTTTTTCCTTTAAGAGAGACAGGGTGTGCACATGAGCAGGGGGTAGGTGTGGTGGGGGGGGGGCAAAGAGAGAGAGAGAGAGAATGATAAGCAGGCTCCATACTCAGTGCAGAGCCTGATGTGGGGCTCAATCTCACAAGCCCAAGATCATGACCTGAGCTGAAATCAAGTCAGATTAACCAACTGAGCCACCGAGGTGCCCTTCTAGCTTTATATCCTGAGGATTATCCGGTTGTTCTACCCTATCACTCAATTTATTCATTTATTAAATAGTATATCTTTTCGCCACGGACTTTAAGATTTTATTTTATTTTTTTTTAAGATTTTTATTTGACAGAGAGAGATCACAAGTAGGCAGAGAGGCAGGCAGAGAGAGAGAGAGAGGAGGAAGGAGGCTCCCTGCTGAGCAAAGCCCGATGCGGGACTCGATCCCAGGACCCTGAGATCATGACCTGAGCCGAAGGCAGCGGCTTAACCCACTGAGCCACCCAGGCGCCCCTAAGATTTTATTTATTTGAGAGAGAGAGAGAGAGCATGTGTGAGAGAATGAGAGAGAACATAAGTGTGGGGAGGGGGTAGACAGAGACTTCCCAATGAGCAAGGAGCCTGACATAGTTCCCTGGGGGACCCTGGGGTCATGACCTGAGCCAGAGATAGATGCTTAACTGACTGAGCCACCCAGGTGACCCTTCCCACTGATTTTAACTGGCATTTTTGTTAAACGTTAAAATCCCAAATGCAGGGTTTATTTCTAGATTTTACATTTGGTTTCATTGATCTGTCCCTTTTTTCTTCTTTTTTAAAGGCTTGATAATATGTTGTATTATCTAGTAGGTTTTTGATCTTAAAAGCAGACCTATAAGGAAAGTAAAGTATATATGCTTGGCTTATCTGAATGTGGGTATACAAATCCTCAATAAAATATAAACAAACTGGGCGCCTGGGTGGCTCAGTGGGTTAAGCCGCTGCCTTCGGCTCAGG
>NW_026741784.1:0-4761 GCF_022355385.1 Mustela nigripes
GGAATATCCTTACCCGTCATCAGACGGCAGATATCAATGATCTGCGTACTGTCTTAGGTTGGTATATTTCCCCCACCAATCTTACCCGTCATTGACTACCGATCCAGCATACTTAGCCACACTTGGGGGGATGTTTCAGCCTCGATGGCTAACAAGGCCTGCACCATGGCTTGCTGTTGCCTAGGTTGCTGTCGCCTCCAAATTTGCAGTTTCCTTACTAGCAGAATCAAGCCCACTACGAGGATTATCATCAGACCAATTACGCTAGCCCGTTGTTTCGTAAAGGTTAACACATCTTGCAATGTTTTGATTATCTCTGGGAGAGTTGCAAGCTCAACTCTGGTGTTATTTATTCTTGTTATTCCTAGTACCAGGTGCTGAGTATAGTTTTGGAATTCTGCGGACTAATTTCTCCGCAAGTATTGGGAGAGCTGTTGGGAGACATTCTGTAAGTCACTCATATTAGTATAGGCTATGGGAGTTACACAAATTGCCAGGAAGGGTACTATACATCCCAGTCCCAATAGGGCCCCCCATATGTCCACTTGTTCTTGAACCAAATCCACTCTCTGGTTGACTATCAGGATTCCTGCTTGCAGATGTGCATTGATCTGAGTCTATGTTTGAAGGGCAGCCGCCGTTCCTTCTGCAAGGGTGTTCACAGCTTCCACAGTGGGTATAGTTGCAGCAAGCAAGACTGCTGCTGCCATGGCAGCTGCTGTAGATATAGCCAATGCTGTCACAATGGCGGCTGTGATACCAGAATCTCTCTTCGTTCTGGATAGCACCACCGGTAACTTGTCCTCTGGAATGGAAACTGGGATAGGAACATGGGTAGGGATACACATAATCACAGCCAGCTTGAAGGCCATGACATTCCAGCACTGGGAAATATAGAAATTCTAAGTGCAATTATTCAGCTCGCTAGCATTTGTTACGAGGAAAAGGAACGGTGGCCAGACGCATATGGGAGTGGGCTGATAAGTAATATTATTGGGACAAGACACATTAACTGTTGTCTCAAAGGTACTAGAGTCATTTTGTTTATAAGAACAGTTGAGGAATTTGCCACCGTTTAACATGGACACTGCTGAGATATCAGTACATGTTCCTAGCAAGTTACAGACCTGCCATGCATCAAAGGGAGAGGAGGGAATATGAGAGAAGAGTTAGTCACTGGTAAAGGATATAGCCATGCTTTAACCACTGCTCACAGCTCTCTGACTTGAGTCTGCCGCAGGAGGTGTAGCATCCCCAGAGTTATCATCAGCATCTTCAGCATCATGACTGGTGTTTGGAGGCAAGGCTGCACGCACCAGCCGCTCTGGGATCCAAATTGGAGCCTCCTTTTCCTGTGGAAAAACACATACAGACCCCCTACTCCATACTAACACTGGATCTGGTCCATTTCACTTTCCTGTGAGGATGTCCTTCCAAAGTACTAAAGGCTTAAGGGAAGCAGCAGCATCACTTGCATGTCTGTCTGCAGCTGATTTACCCGTTTTTTCCAACGTTAAAAAATTCAAAATAAAGAAAATGGTGTTGAGCTTATCTTTAGGGGACCTGAAGGTGCCCCCTATTCCCCCTTTTTGTTTATAAAGCGCATTTTTTATTGTAAGATGGGCGCACTCCACAACACCCTGTCCTTGTGGGTTATAGGGTATTCCATGTATCAAGTGAATGTCAAGTTGTTGTAGGAAGGCTTTAAAGGGTTGTGAGATGTAGCCTGGACCATTATCTGTTTTTAATTGGTGTGGCTTTCCCCATGCCACGAAAGCCTGTAGGCAATGGGCGATAACATCTCTGGATTTGCCCTCCGCCCAAGTATGCACTGAGGCGAAAATTATTCCAGAGCAGGTATCTACAGAGACATGAACATATCTTAACTTTCCAAATTCTGAAACATGTTTGACATCCATATGCCATATATGATTAGGTAACAAACCCTTAGGATTAACCCCCAAGGACGGTACAGGTAGTAAGATCACGCAATTTCTGCAGGAGACTATGTCCCGTGCCTGTGCTTTTGTTATGTTAAATTTGAGGCGAAGAGTTGAAGCATCCTGTTTCTTCAAATCCTCCCCTAAGTGGTCCCTTTGAGGTATGTTTAGCAAGCCTTCATCTAGGAACCATGGAGCCGCCTTTTCCACTGTATTCAAAAAGGCCCGAGCAGTTTTTGATTTTAGTGGAGTTCCATTGGCTTTCAGCAGGTCTTCTAAAGACCCTTCCAACCACACTTTAGATACTTCAGATCCCATTATGAACACACCGACAACAGACGCAGACGTTAAAGACTCGCTGCTAAATTCCGCTCTAAGGCCGCCCCGATTCTTATTGTGGACTTGTACAAGATTCCCACCACTTTGATCATGGTCCCTTCCCCTCTTACCTGCGGTTTCGATAAGAAAATCCCAGCTCTATGGCCGCCCCGCTTCTTGTTGAGGTCTTGTACAAGTTTCCCACCACCTTTGTTGTGGTTTTACCCCGCTTACCTGCGGACTTCTCTCTTGCAAGGTTTTTCTATTTTTACTCCCCGCTTTACCGCGGAATTCCCACTTTTGAACGTGGCTAATGTCCCCACTTACCTGTGGACCTTTACTCCCTGCTTTCCTGCGGATTACCTTGCAAGATTCCTTTATTTAGTTCCCGGGTGCTGGCACCATTTATCGCCCTCGGAGCACAAGGACGACAAGACGCCCTGGTTTGGATGCATCTTCTCTCTCTTCTCTCTATTTCCGCAAGTCTACACACTTATATACGCTTACATGACCAATCAGCGAGCAGGGTACAGGAGGGAGCGAATCAGGCTGTGCACCTAAACGAACAACTTCGCTAGCAACCAATACTGTTTATTCCTCTTTGGGCGTTCCGCTTAGTCTCACGAGGCAATCCTACCTGGCAACTAGCCAGGCGCCATCTTTTAATGGCGGAGGCCGCCCTGGCCAGGGGCCTGCCTCTGACACACAATGCATGAGATCATGACTTGAGTTGAAACTCTTGGTCCCTGAGCCATCTAGGGACTGTGCATCTCATGTCTACTAAGATGCTACCAATACTGACATAGCACTTCAGGCAGAGCCAGTGAAAAAAGAAATAATTGGCAATAATAGGACTTGGCTTTGGTTGTTTTCAAAGCACTTGCCTTTAGCTATCTGTTGCCAATTCAGCATCACATAATACATTCTTAGTTTTTCTCTCAGTGCTGTAGAGAAACTGGGATGCTATTTCTCAAGGTTCCCTTCCCTGTATGGTCTTAATTTATGATTTGTCAGTGTTAGGACTTAGCACAAAATTTGGAAGTTGGAAGGGAAGTGGAGACTATTGCTCTACAGTTTGAAACCAGGCTGGTGTGTGCAGGCTAGATCATGGTAGATTTTCAGGAAGTGTTTGAAAACTACCAACTTTATTGCTAAGATATAGGTAGATGCTTTCTCAGAAATAACAGACTCACTGTGATTTCCTGTTAAGCTTTCTTGAAACATTCTCACAAGGCTTCAACATGAGATCTTTGGTGTTAGTTTCCTCAACATTCTCCTTTGTGTTCAAACTTTTATTTCCATAGTTATCTCTTTCATTATTTTTAAAAGCTATAATTCCTCCATTATCTCCTTTCTTTCCAAAGTGCTTACAGAAATCCTACCTTTACCTGAACCCTGACTGATAGATGACTCATGCTGTAAGAATTTGCAAATTTATGATTTCTTATAGTTACACCATTTTGTGATTCTATATATAACTTGCAGTATAACCTTAAGCCAAATATGCTGATTCATCAGAGGTTAACAAAGATGAGAGGTAAGACAGTATACTATTCTATCTCAAGTCTTTGGGTATAAAGCCCCAAAGATCAAGTAGATACTAGCACAAAGGAGAAAAATAGGTTGTCTTGCAACATGCTGCATCTGAAAAGAGAGTAGAAGATGTTAATTGAGAAGCTGGGATGAGATTCCAAAAAGAGCATCAAAATGGTGAATAGTGTTTCTCTTCATGTATCCTTCTTACTTCTTACATGTATCTTGTCCTCTAAAGACAATTGGTGTAATTCTGTAGTTCAAACTGCCATGGAGAATGGTAATTGAGGAATAGAGTCAACAAAGAATAGGGGAATAACATCAACCCCCAATTATTTTTCCTTTGACACTTACTTCAGAAGGACATTATGGGAGGATATATGCTTTTAGGGACTGGCATTTCAGAATATAGTGTGTATTTGATTATGACACTAATTGAAACAAATCATTGAGTCTTGTGGTGAGATTCCACAGAGAAAAAAAAAAAAAAAAACACCAATGTGTGGGAATTGGGAAAGGAAGGCTGGCTATAACAAAAGGATGCCAGAGATTCTGAATTTGTTAAATCAAATATGGTAATTTAGATCTGCCAAATAGCATTAGCAAAAAGGAAAGAATTTAAGCATGCATGAAATAAAATGGGTGATCCTCCAATTGTGAGATTAAATTTCCCAATTTGTGATTTCTTTTATAAGAATTCCAGAAAAAATAAAAATAATTGATGTGGCCAAAAGATATCCGTGTATATCTGAATCCAGTAACAGGCATGGAGAGTAAAGCGAATGGCTCTGAAGAGGCCAAGGAAATTGTTAAGCATGATGCAGATATTCTATATACGCTTTGTCAATTGTTGTCCAAATCTATTGGATTAAAATGTAAGATACATTAATATGCTTTTATGTAAGATACATTAATAAATTTCTTTACATTGACACAACTAGAATGAATCAGTAATTTTTAATTTATAAAT
>NW_026741785.1:0-4760 GCF_022355385.1 Mustela nigripes
GGAAATGGACAGAAACTCCAACCAGAGCCAAGGTCTGATCCTTGTGTAACTTCATATGCACGAGATATCGATTCAGCTCAGCAGAGTGTGCCTGTGGTGCCCTCAGTCCAAAACCTACGCCTAGCTTGTGTTCTCAGACTTCCGTCATCACACTCCTGGGCCACAAGCCTTCCAGTTTGGGAATTCTGGAGCCACAATGCAGCACTATGCCTGCCCTCCAGAAGAGAAACTTTGCCCTATGGGCCTACCCAGAAACCGCAAAAGAGGATCAACCTGAACGCCACTCGACTGTACCCCAATTATATGGTCTAGCCGAGGCACTAAAGCCCTGTCTGACACAGCCTGAGCCTGGACCTTCTGACCGACACCCAGACAGCTGGCCGCACACTGAGCACATTGGACCTGTCAGGGCCTTAGGTCATCATATCTTCCCAAACTCGGTTTTTAGGCTTTAGAACCTAGACCTTATCTCCACTCACTGCCAAACAGTGTATGTGATGCAGAAATAAGGTCTCCTCTTTCCTCATGGCCAGAAACTATGTGGTTGGCATGTTGTCCAATGTTCAGTGTAGGAGAAACCAGCGTGGCCCATGAGGCCCCGCCCATGAAATCTCCAAAGACCCCGAGATCATCCCAATAGTGTAGACCTCCCAGGAGAACAGGGGCGATCTGATAAAAGCTGAGCAACGCCCGCCAATCGGGACCATAGATAGATGACCACAGAGAAGAAGATTGAAGCGGACAGGCCCCTAGGCCCTACTCGGATCCATTGCTTTGGTTTCCAGGCATCTCTCCTCTGAGGCCAGGTTTCCAATACCTGCTTACGGGGGTTCCTGAGGCAATCAGAACAAATTTCGTCTCCACATGGGAAACTTGCTCTTTGGAGCTGTGCCAATAACTCTGGTTAGAAGAATCCTTCAGGGTGCCGGCACCACTGTCCCAACCAAGATCTCCATGGACACAAACCCACATAATGACCGATCCCCAGGAGAGTCCATTTCATCTCATTTCAACTCATTACCACAGAAGGAATTCTTCCTGTTTGAAGCATCAGACAATCCCACCATGAGAAAACCTCCATTGCTTCGTAATGCCCCACCACTTTTATTAAGGGGCCATGATGGACAGAAATTCCAACCTGAGCCAGTGTCTGATCCCGCCCTGACTTCAGATTCATGTTATCTCGATTCAGCTCTGCCGAGTGTACCTGCCGTGCCCACGCCTCGAACCCTAAGCCTAGCTTGTGTTCTCAGACTTCTGTCCTCATAGTCCTGCTCCACAAGCCTCCAGTTTGGCATTCCAGAGACACAATGCAGCACTCTGCCTGCCCTCCACAAGAAAAATGTTGCCCTAAATGCCAAATGAAGATCAACCTGCATGCCACTTGACTGTACCCCAATTATACACTCTAGCCTGGGCACTGAACCACAGTCTGACAGCCTGAGGCCAAACCTTCCAACCGACACCCAGACAGTTGACCGCACACTGAGCACATAGGACCTGCCATGGCCTTAGGTCGTCATCTCTTCCCAACCTCGGTTTTCAGGCTTCAGAACCTAGATCTTGTCTCCACTCACTGAGAAGTGTTGAACTTGATGCAGAAATCAGAACTCCTCCTTCCCCATTCCAGAAACCTTGTGGTTGGCATGTTGTCCAACATTCAGTGTGGGAGAAACCAGTGTGGCAAATGAGGCCCGCCCATGCTTGAGGGCTGCCATGGGCACAAACAAACATTGGGACACTCAGCGTGAGCCTTGTCCCCAAGTAAAGCCTCTGAGTGACTGGACCAAGAGCTTGCATATGGGCAATACCATTCCCCTAGTCCCCCAATCTTAACCAGAGTTCGAGATGTCTACTCACCCGTAATCATGACTGCTCTGGAATCCCTCTTTGGTGGGACACCTGAGGTAAAAAAAAAAAAAAAAATACAGAAAGTCTCCTCCCATCCACTGAATGACCACAAACACGGGATCGGGCCAAATGCCCATAAAGAAAGATTTGTCCATGGCCCATGAGGCCACCTCAGCATTCCACTGCCATCGTTGACACAAAATCCAGAGACAAAAGCCTGAGAAAATGCCTCACACTCTCCCTTTGTTCATAGCCTGAAAAATACTCCTCATGGTCTGTAGATCGGGCCTGTCATACATACGTCCCCACCTAAGACGAGTTTGTGCTTTCAGACTAATGTCCCCACAGTCCTGGCCCACAAACCCTCCAGGCTGGTGCCCTGCAGTCACACATCAGGACTGTGTCTGCCTTCTCCAAGGGAATGCTGCCCATTCCATTGGCCACAACTCTACAGATTAGGAGAAGCCTAAAAAGTCCCTGAGGCCATCCAAATAGTGTTGGCCGCCCAAGACAAATGGGAGATCTGTCAAAAGCTGAGCAACGACCTCCACTCAGACCCGTAGATAGATATCCCCAGAGAAGAAGATTGAACCAGACACGCACCTACGCCCTAAGCGGATCCATTGCTTTTGTTTCCAGGTATCTCTCCTCAGAGGCCTGGTTTCCAATACCAGCATATGGGGGTTTCCAGAGGTACCAATCAGTACAAATCTCATCTCCACAAGGGAAACTTGCTCTTTGGAGCCGTGTCAAAACCTCTAGTTAGGAGAAATCTTCAGGTCCCTGGAGCCACCGCCCCATTCCAAGGTCTCAATGGACACAAACCCACATTAAGACCCATCCTCAGGAGAGTCCATTTCAACTCAGCCCCCTCGGTGGCTCCCCCAGAGCCAGCAGATCGAACCTGCCTTGTTGCAAGGAGACAATTGGAATGTGAGGCGGTCTGCCCAAGATTCCATCCATGGAACCCTGCTCTGGCATCATTCTGTATGGAGACGTCGTGAGCCATTCGATATGTCTAGACTGTCCTGCAGAAGAAATCCTTGCAGATTGGAGCATCTCACAAATCCCATCTCGGAAACACCACCATGGCCTTATGATGCCACTGCCTTTGTGAAGGGGGATCATTGACAGAAACTCCAACCTGGCCAAAGTCTGATCCTCGCCCTGACTTCAGATACACGAGATCTAGACTCAGCTCTGCAGAGTGTGCCTACTGGGCTTTTGCCCCTAAACCTAAGGCTAGCTTGTGTTCTCACACTTCTGCCTTCACTCTCCTCGGCCACATGCCCTCCAGTTTGGAAATTCTGGAGCCACGATACTTCACTCTGTCTGCCCTCCAGAAGAAAAAAAGATGCCCTATGGGGCTACCCAGAAACCCCAAATGAGGATCAACCTGCATGCCACTCGACTGTAACCCAATTGTAAAATATACCCTGGGCACTCTGGGCTGTCTGACACAGACTGAGGCCAGACTTCCCGATCGACTCCCAGACACCTGGCTGCACACTGAGCACATCAGACACGCCATGGCCTTAGGTCATCATCTCTTCCCAACCTCTGTTTTCAGGATTCAAAACCTAGACCTTATTTCCACTCACTGCCAAGCGGTGTACATGATTCTGAAATCAGAACTCCTCCTTCCCATGACCAGAAACCTTGTGGTTGGCATGTTGTCCAACATTGGTGTAGGAGAAACCAACGTGGCCCATGAGGCCCCAGCTATGCTTGAGGGCCTGGATGGGCACAAACACACATTGGTACCCTCAACGTGAGCCCTGTCCTCAGGTAAAGCCTCTCAGGGGCTGGACCAAGAGCATGCATATGGGGCTTGCCATGCCCCAAGTCCTGCAATCTTAAACAGAGCTCGAGAAGTCTAGTCACCCCTACTCCAAGCTCTTCTCTGGAATCCCTCTTTGGTGAAACACATGAGGTTAAAAAAAAATAGAGAAAGGACACTTGCCATCCAAAGAATGACCACAAACACTTGGAATCGGGCCAAATCCCCAGAGAGAAAAACTCGTCCATGGCTGATGAGGCCAGCCCGACATTCCATGGCCACGGTTAACTCAAAATCTGGAGACAAAAGCCTGAAAAATCGCCTCACACTCGCCATTTGATCATAGCCCAAAATTTTTCCTCAAGGTCCGTATAGGGCCTGTCATACATACGTCCCCACCTAAGACGAGTTTGTGTTTTCAGACTTCTGTCCCCACAGTCCTGGCCCACACACCTTCCAGGCTGGGGCCCCTGGAGCCACACCTCAGGACTATGCCTGCCCTCTCCAAGGGAATTCTTCTCATTCCTTTGCACACAACCCGACAGATTAGGAGAAACCTCCAATGTTCCCAAGGCCATCCCAATAGCATCGGCCACCCAGGACAAAGAGGGGTGATCTGTCACAAACTACACAACTACCCCCACTCAGACCCATAGACAGATATCCACAGAGAAGAAGATTGAACTGGACAGGCACCTAGGCCAGAGTAGGATCCATTGCTGTTGTATCCAGGCATGTCTCATCAGAAGGCTGGTTTCCAATAAAAGCATATGTGGGTTCCCAGAGGTATCAATTAGTACAAATCTCGTCTCCACATGGGAAACTTGCTCTTTGGAGCTGTGTCAAAACCTCCAGTTACGAGAACCCTTCAGGTACATGGAGGCACTGCCCCATTCCAAGGTCTCAATGGACACAAACCCACATTATGACCCATCCTCAGGAGAGCCAATTTCAACTCAGCCCCCTCGGTTGCTCCCCCAGAGCCATCGAACGTGCCTTATTGCAAGTAGATAATTGGAATGCAAGGCGGGCTGCCCAGGAATCCATCCTTAGAACCCTGCCCTGGTGTCATTCCGTAATGGACATCCTGGAGCCATCCAACAGGTCTCGACTGTCCCTCAGAAGGAAT
>NW_026741786.1:0-4759 GCF_022355385.1 Mustela nigripes
GCCCTGGCTTCAGGTGCATGAGATCTTGATTCAGCTCTGCAGAGTGTGCCTTCTGTGCCCTCACCCCAAAAACTAAGCCTCGCTTGTGTTCTCAGACTACCGTCCTCACACCCCTGGCCCAAAATCCCTACAGTTTGGCAATACTGGGGCCACAATGCAGCACTCTGCCTGCCCTCCAGAAGAAAAACGTTGCCTTATGGAGCTACCTAGAAACCCGAATGAGGATCAACTGAACGCCACTCGACTGCACCCAAAATATACCTGTCTAATGCCCTGTCTGACACAGCATGAGCCCACACCTCCAGACCTACGCTCAACAGCTAGCCACACACTGAGTTCATTGTACCCATCAGGTCCTTAGGTCTTCATCTCTTCCCAACCTCGGTTGTCGGGGTTCAGAACCTAGACCTAAACTCCAATCACTGTCCAGGGGTGAACGTGATGCAGAAATCACAACTCTTCCTTCGCCATGGCCGGAAACCTTGTGGATGGCATATTCTCCAACGTTCAGTGAGGGGAATCCAGCACGGCAAATGAGGCCCTTCCCATGCTTGAGGGCCTTGTTGGGCACAAATAGGCATTGTGACCCTCAGCATGAGCCCTATCCTCAAGGAAGACCTCTCAGTGTCTGAATCAAGAGCCCACATATTGGACTTGCCATGCCCCTAGGCCCCCAAACTTAAACAGAGGTGGGGTTATCCCTACCAAGGACTATGCTCGGGAATCCCTCTTTTATTGGCACACATGAGGTACATAAAATAAAATAAAAAACAGAAAGGACTCCTCCCATCCCACAGAATGTACCTAAACTCTTGGGATTGGGTCAAATCCTCAGAGAAGGAAAGCTGCCCACAACCCATGAGGCCACGCCAGCATTCGAACCACAGTGTTGACACAAATCCAGAGACAAAACCTGAGCAAGCACCTCAAACTCACCCTTTCTCATATCGCGAAGTGTTATCACGGTCTGTAGATTGAGCGTGCCATACCTATGTCCCCAATCCTAAGCAGAGTCCCCACAGGCCTTGCCCACACACCCTCAAGGCTGGGCCCCTAGAGCCAAACTCAGAACTGTGCCTGCCCTCTCCAGGGGATTTCTGCCCATTCCATAGGCCACAACCCTATAGATTAGGAGAAACTCCAAAGTCCCGAGGCCATTCCCAATATTATAGGCTGCCCAGGACAAACAGGGGCGATCTGACACAAGTCGAGCAACTACCTCCCCTCAGATCCATAGACACGTATCGCCAGGAAAGAGATTGAACCGGACAGGCACCTAGGCCCTGAACATATCTATTGATTTTGTTTCCAGGCATCTCTCCTCAGAGGCCTGGTTTCCAATACCAGCATATGGGAGATTCCTTAGGCACTCATCGACTATGCTTGCCCTCTCCAAGGGAATTGTATATGCCCACTCAAATGGCCACAACGCTAGTAATAAGATGACCCTCCAAAGTCCCTGAGGCCATCCCAATATTTGTGGCTTCCCAGGACAAACAGGGGCAATCTGGGCCCATCTAAGCACCTACCAGCAATCAGACCTGTAGACTGATGTGCCCAGAGGTAAAAAGGAACGAACAGGCCCCTAGGCACCTATCAGATCCATTTATTTGCTTTCCAGGCATCTCTCCTCAGAGGTCTGGATTTCAATAACAGCATATGGCTGTTTCATGACTCACCCATCAGAACAAATCTCATCTACACATGGGAAGCTTGCACGATGGAGCTGTGTGAAAGCCTCTCTTTAGGAGAACCCTTCAGGGCCCCAGTGCCACCGCTTCATTCCAAGGTCTCCATAGACACAAAATCATATTAGGACACATCCACGGGAGAGTCCATTTCAACTCAGCCTCCTCGGTTGCTCCCCCAGATCCAGCAGATCTAACCTGTCTTGTTTCTTGGAGACAATTGGAAAGCGAGGTGGGCTACCCAGCCATCCATCCTGAGAACCCTGCTCAGAATCGTTGTCCTGGAGCAACCAAAAGGTCTCAATTGTCCTACAGAAGAATCTTTGCAGTTGGGAGCTTCTCACAACTCCCATCGTGGGAAAACAACCATGGCCTCGTGATCCACCCCCGCTTCAAGAAGGGGCCATCATGGGAGTTCTGATTTCTACAACACAGTCACCCCTGGGCAGTGATTGGAGATAAGGTCTAGGTTCTGAGGCCTGAAAACTGAGGTAGGGAAGAGATGATGACCTAAGGCCATGGCGGGTCTGATGTGCTCAGTGTGCGGTCAGCTGTCCGGGTGTTGGTCTCCAGGTCTGGGCTCAGGTTGTCAGACAGTGCATTAGTGCCCAGGTTATATTATATATTTTGTGTGCATTCGAGTGCCGTGTAGGTTCTTATGTGAAGAACTCTTCAGGATATGAAGAATGAGAGAGTCTGAGGCGCGTGCTCAGGCTTTTGTCTCTGGATTTTGTATCAGCGATGGCCGTGGAATGTTGTGGAGGCCTCATGGGCCAGGATGAATCTTGCTCTCTGTGGATTTGGCCCAATCCCAATTGTTTTTCGTCAATCTGTGGGAAGGGAGGACTCCTTTCAGGTTTGTTACCTCAGGTGTCCCACCAAAAGAGGATTCCAAAGCAGAGCCCTGGGGAAGAGTGAAGGGACAACCCATTCTATGCTGAAAATTGGGGCATAGGGGCATGGCAAGCCCAATATGTTGTCTCTCCATCCACCCACTGAGAGGCCTTACCTGAGGACTGGTCTCAGGCTGAGGGTCACAATGTGTGTTTGTGACCAATGTGGCCCGCAAGTATGGGCGGGGCCTCATGGACCACACTGGTTGCAACGACACTGAACCATGGACAACATGCCAACCACAAGGTTTCTTGCCATGGGGAACGAGTTCTGATTTCTGCATCATTTTCAAACCAGGGCCGTAATTGGAGATAATGTCTAGGTTCTGAAGCCTGAAATCGAGGTTGAGAAGATATGACGACCTAAGGCCATGGCAGGTCCGATGTGCTCAGTGTGAAGCCAGCTGTCTGGGTGAGGCCAGGAGGTCCAGGCTCAGGCTGTGTCAGAAAGTTCATGAGTGCCCAGGTCAGTCTATATATTTGGGGTACACCAAAAGGCGTGCATGTTGTTCCTCTTATGGGGTTCTGGGTAGCCCCAGAGGGCAATGTTTTTCTTCTGGAGGGCAGGCAGAGTGCTGCATTGTAGTTCTGGATTGCCAAACTGGAGGGCTTGTGGGCCAGTAGTCTGAGGACATTAGTCTGAGAACCCAAGCTAAGCCTAGGTTTCTGAGTGAGGATATCGCAGGCACAATCTACAGACCTGAATCGAGATCTAGTGCATCCGAAGTCAGGGCAAGGATCAGATGATCGCTCAGGTTTGACATTCTGTCCCTGATGGCCCCTTCTCGAAGGGGGGGTGGATCACGAGGCCATGGGTGTTTTCCCACGATGGGAGTTGTGAGAAGCTTCCAACTGCAAAGATTATTCTGCAGGACAATTGACACCTGTTGGTTAGCTCCAGGACAACGATTCTGAGCAGAGTTCTAAGGATGGATGGCTGGGTAGCCCTCCTCGCATTCCAATTGTCTCCAAGCAACAAGACAGGTTAGATCGGCTGGATCTAGGGGAGCAACCGAGGAGGCTGAGTTGAAATGGACTCTCCCATGGATGTGTTCTAATATGATTTTGTGTCTATTGAGACCTTGGAATGAAGCGGTGGAACTATGGCTCTGAAGGCTTCTCCTAAAGAGAGGCTTCTACACAGCTCTATCGTGCAAGTTTCCCATGTGTAGATGATATTTGTTCTGATGGGTGAGTCAAGAAACAGCTATATGCTGTTATTGAAATCCAGGCCTCTGAGGAGAGATGCCTGGAAACCAAATCAATGGATCCGATAGGTGCCTAGGGACCTGTTCGTTCCTTTTAACATCTGGGGACATCAGTCTACGGGTCTGAGTGCCGGTAGGTGCTCAGATGGGCCCAGATTGCCCTATTTGTCCTGGGAAGCCACAAATATTGAGATGGCCTCAGGGACTTTGGAGGTTTATCCTATTAAGAGGGTTGTGGCCATTGGAATGGGAACACAGAATTCCCTTGGAGAGGGCAAGCAGAGTCGTCCGGTTTGGCTCCAGGGGCCTGAGCCTGTGGGGTGTGTAGACCAGTGCTGTTTGGACAGTTGTCTGAAAACACAAACTCGGCTTATGTTTCGGGTCATAGGTATGGCAGGACTGATCTACAGACCATGAGAAGAACACTTCGGGATATGAAAAAAGGGCGAGTGTGAGGCTCTTGCTCAAGTTTTTGTCTATGGATATCGTATCAATCATGGTCGTGAAATTTCCGGGTGACTTCATGGGAAATAGACGAGTCTTACTCTCTGGGGGTTTGCCCACGTCCAAAGAGTTAGGGGTCATTCTTTGGGATGGAAGAAGTCCGTTGTTCTGTTGCTCTTGATTTCTTTTCTTTTGTTATTCAACCTCAGGTGTCCCACCAATGAGGTATTCCAGAGTAGAGACCTGGGGCGGGGCAACTGGACAACCAGAAATCTGGTTAAAAATTGGGGCCTAGGGACATGTCAAGCCAATGATGACATCTAATGGTCCAGCCACTGAGAGGACCTACTAGAGGACAGGACTCACGCTGAGGGTTACAATGCGTGTTTATGCCGTCGTCGCACTCAAGAATGAGCGGGGCCTCAGGGTCAATGCTAGTTTCTCGTACATTGAACGTTGGACAACATGCCAACCACAAGGTTTCTTGCCGTGGGTAAGGAAGAGTTCTGATTTCTGCATCACAGTC
>NW_026741787.1:0-4759 GCF_022355385.1 Mustela nigripes
TTTTTTTTTTTTTTTTTTTTGGCTATGGGATAAAAATTTACAAAAAGTGATTACATATATGTCCACAAAGAAAACTCTAAAATTCCTTGAAGAAAATGAGGAAAAAATAAGAACCACACAAGAAACACAAATATCTAAGTGCATTTAAAGTAAAAAAATAGTCTTCTAAATAATCTAAGAATAAAAAGCAATAAAAGTACAAATTACAAATTATATGATGTGCACAATACAACAATCAAAGCTGCGATGCAGCTAAACTCAGAAGAAAAGCTATAACTTAAAATGTTTTTAAGAAGGAGAGAGGATGGAAATAAATGAATTAAACTTTTAACTTAGGGAGTTAACCTCATGAAAACAAAATAAACTTGAACAGAAGAGCACTGAAAAAAAAAAACTAAAATAAATTGCCTAGTAATTAATTTATACATTAATTTCACAAACATTCATTGAACAGTGACTCAGAGTTGTTTTTTTGTTGTGTTTTGCACTTGTCTAGATTCAGGGACATGGCAGCAAAATGATTGCTGATAATTAATAGATGAACAAAAATTAATGGTTAAATAATTTATGTAAATATTTCACACTTGGTGGAAAGAAACATAACTCCCTACACTTTAAAACAAAATGATTTATTTATTTTTGAGAGAAAGAGAGAGAGAGCAGGAACAGGGGTAGGGACAGGGGGAAAGAGAGAGAATCCTCAAGCAGACTCTAAGCTGAGCACAGAACCCCACATGGGGCATGATGCCACGACCCTGAGATCATGACCTCAGCAGAAATCAAGAGTTGGCCATTTAACCAACTGAGCCACACAGCACCTTTCCCTACACTTTTAACACAATATGGGCAGGGTGAAAAAGAATAATTATATCATCCGAGAAACCTGACGAACACCACCTCAGCCAGGGGATCCAAGTCAACATCATCTGTGATAGATTCTGTTAATAGTATGAACCCTTGATAGAAAGTGATCGAAAGGGCTCCTGACCTCTGTGGTCTTCCTCCCCAAGCCCATAGCCTCCCCCTATAATCATGAAAACAAACAAACAAAAACAAAACCAGACAATTTTCAATCAAGAGGCTTCCTACAAATTACCTGACCAATATTCCTAAAAACTGTCAAAATCCTCAAAAACAAGGGAAGACTAAGAAATTGTGGTAGTCCAGAAGAGCCCAAGGAGACATGACAACTCAAAGGAATAGAATAGAGGAATAGGAAAGGAATATTAGGTAAAAGTAAGGAAATCTGAATAAAGTACGATCTTAATTAATAACACCGTATTATTAATTGTGACCGAGGTATCATATGGATGTAAGATGTAATCACAGAGGAAACTAGGTGTGAAATACATGGTAATCTTGGACTCTCTTCTCATTTTTTCCGTGAATTGAAAATGGTTGTAACAAATAAAAGCTACTGGAAAATCTAAAAATAAATGAACAATTTCAGATAGTGATTACAAATTATAAATACAGAACACAACATAGGGTAATACAATAGGAGGGCCTAGGGTGGGAGCGTGGCCATGAAATGTCTTCAGCAAAGTTCCGCCAGAGGCATCTGAGCTGAGACTTTAAAAATGAGGTAGGGAAATCTTAGGGAACTTGTTCCAGATAGAAAGACAACATCAAAACCAAAATATCAAGGAAACAAGCAAACAAAGGATAAGTTAAACTGAAAGCTGATTATTTGAAAAGACAAAACAAGCAATGTTTGGCATCCTGATCAAGAGAAGATAAAAAGACATAAAACAAAGAGTAAGAAATAACGTTCACTAAGTCAGTATGTCTGAACAGGAAAGTCTGATGAAAAATGGCATAAAAGAAGAAACTCGAATTACCTTTATAAAATTAACTGTTGTAAATGGAATGTTAGCAAATTATATTCAGCCTTGTAGTAAAGCACACTATGACCGAGTATAGTTTGTTTTGGTTATATAAGGATGAAGCAACATTTAAAACATCTATCAATTAAGTTTAAATTAACAAATTAAAAGAAAAAGTGATTATGTCATTAGATGCTAAAAATCATTTACTACTATTTTGTAAGAACTCTTCTTGACTTCAAGTAAAATAAACATCAGAGGACACTTCCTATGCATGAGAAAGCATTTATCAGAAACCAATAGAAAACACACTTAAAATCATTAATAAGGTAAGAATGTCTTCTACCAGTGTTTGCTTTTCAACACTGTTTGATGTAGTAAGAGCTGCTGTAATATGACTAGCAGATGTAATAAGATGTGAAAATGAAATAAATGAGACAAATATTAGAAATAATATAGTATACAAAAATGACTACAGATGGAATTATACATACCTAGAACATCCAAGAAATATTACAAAATCTTTCTAAAATCAGACTGTATTAAGGCAGCTGAAAATAAAATAAACATAAAAATACAATAGTGTGGGGCACCTGGGTGGCTCAGTGGGTTAAGCCTCTGCCTTCAGCTCAGGTCATGATCTCAAGAGTCCTGGGATCAAGGGAACAAGCCACTGGTGGATCAGGGTCTCTGCTCAGCAGGGAGTCTGCTCCCCCCACCCTCTCTCTGCCTGCCTCTCTGCCTACTTGTGATCTCTGTCTGTCAAATAAATAAATAAAATCTTAAAAAAAAGAAGAAGAAGAAGAAACAAGGAATCAGTGTCCCCTGAATCAAAGAATCAAATCCATTTACACGAAAGAAAATTTAAAATTCACAACCCAAGACCCAAAAATGTGTTAGTGCTTTGTAAGTCTATAAAATCGTCTCATTTAAAAGAAATAAATGTGTTTTCCTCTGAAACATATGCATTCACCATACACTAGTGTTGGGCACAGCAAAGATGGCGCTGGCCTGCCTTCTCTTCCAGCTAGAAAAGGCGCCACCATGGCAGTATTGGCGCCTACGTGGCTGTTTCGGTTCCGCATATCTCTGATATTTCCTCCTCTCGCCCAACACACCCTACCCAGTTACTGACTACGTAACCAAACCCCATAGGCTCTCTCCCCGCTGACCTCATTTCCCATCCCCTACCCAATATAAGCTGCAACCCCACTCAATAAAGTGAGATCCTGCTTCGACAGATCCCCCGAGTCTGGTGTGGTTCGTTAATGCGCCTGGACTCGCGACACTCGCCATCCCGCTCAGCCCCAAGGGGAGCTACCAGCTGGCCCAGACGCTCTCCTCGTGCCTGTCGGCCCGCAAAACCTACCGGAGTCCGACAAGTACACATATATATCATGTATAATATAATGTATAATTATAATACACATATATACAATATACATACTATATATACATATATGTATATATACAACATATATATACAATATAATATACATATATAAACATATTATATATATAAAGTAGAAGAATATCTATATATATAATAGAAGATCTATCTAGATAGATAGATCTTCTTTATCTTTATCCATTCATCTGTTAATGGACATCTAGGTTCTTTCCATAGTTTGGCTATTGCAGGCATTGCTGCTAGAAACATTTGGGTGCATCTGCCCCGTTGGATCACTACATTTGTATCTTTAGGGTAAATACCCAGTAGTGCAATTGCTGGTTTGTAGGGTAGCTCTATTTTCAACTTTTTGAGGAACCTCCATACTGTTCTCTAGAGTGGCTGCACCAGCTTGCATTCCCACCAACAATGTAGGAGGGTTCCATTTTCTCCACATCCTTGCCAACATCTGTTGTTTCCTAACTTGTTAATTTTAGCCATTCTGACTGGTCTGAGGTGGTATCTCACTGTGGTTTTGATTTGTACTTCCCTGGTGCCGAGTGATGTTGAGCACTTTTTCATGTGTCTGTTGGCCATCTGGATGTCTTCTTTGCAGAAATGTCTGTTCATGTCTTCTGCCCATTTCTTGATTAGGTTATTTGTTCTTTTGGTGTTGAGTTTAATAAATTCTTTTTAAATTTTGGATATGTCATTTGTGAATACTATTTCGCTGTGCAAAAGTTTTGATCTTGATGAAGTCCTGATATTTCATTTTTGCCCTTCCTTCCCTTGACTTTGGCGAAGTTTCTAGGAAGAAGCTGCTGTGGTTGAGGTCGAAGAGCTTGCTGCCTGTGTTCTCCTCAAGGATTTTGATGGATTCCTGTCTCACATTGAGGTCTTTCATCCATTTTGAGTCTATTTTTTTATGTGTTGTAAGGAAATGGTCCAGTGTCATTCTTCTGCATGTGGCTGTCCAATTTTCCCAACACCATTTGTTGAAGAGACTATCTTTTTTTCCCATTGGACATTCTTTCCTGCTTTGTTGAAGATTAGTTGATTACAGAGTTAAGGGTCCATTTCTGGGCCCTCCATACTGTTCCACTGATCTATGTGTCTGCTTTTGTGGCATATAAACCTTTTGTAAGAAGTATCTTTTGAATACAATGAGATAGTTTTTCATAGGAAGCCTAATCCTTAGTAGTAAAGGAAAGAACAAGTCAATCCCAGTTTAAGCATTAGCAAGTTGTTGACTTTGGGTTAGTCACTTTCCTTCTCTGACTTTGTTTCCCCAACTGTGAAAGGCCAATTTTTTATAAGACTGGAGAAAGTAAACAAAAGTAAGCTAGTGCGGTGCTTGTCATAAGAATGGTAGGCACTTAGATCATTATTTATTGTTATTATTTTAAGGCTTCATATACATTCCAGACTTTTCCCTCTATTAGATGATTTAGAGTTTACATTTGAAGTAAAAAACTGGCCTTAAAAATTTCAATTTGAGGGGGAGGAGTCAAGATGGCGGAGAAGTAGCAAGCTGAGACTGCTT
>NW_026741788.1:0-4758 GCF_022355385.1 Mustela nigripes
CTGCCTTTGCCTTATGTGTTAAGGTCTTAGTTTGAAGAATTAAACTTATAGATGGTGTGTTTAGAAAGTATGATAAAGACTGCATAGAAACATATTGTAAGTTTGAGGTAAGCATAGGTGCCTCTTGATTTCAGTACAGTTGGACACATTTCATTCGTCATTAGCATGCTATAAGTATCCCTTTCTTCTCCTTCTCTCTAACTTTCTGATGGCTCTGTTCCCCAAGTTGCTCTCCAGAGCACAGCATTTTACTTCTAACATGCATTTTAGTTCTTATATGGAGTTACTACAGCTAACATTTTGGTAAGAAAATTTAAAATTGCATTGACAGTTTTGAAGAGCAGAATTGACACTAGAATAATTAAAATCACAATGTGTAATCATGAGACAATTTCCTAGAATGCAGATAAAAGTAACTGCAAAATGACAGCTATGGTATACAGAAAGGGACTTCCAGATTGGAAACTATACGTGCACAGAAGAGAGAATTTGGAATACATGACGTAGAGGTAATAGTCAAGCATGGTATCTCATGAAAATGAAGTAACAGAGAAGCAAATTTGCAAACTTGTACTACATTGTAGCCTAACATCACAAAAAGCAATTTAGCCATGACCCACTCTGGAAAACATGTATGATTTAACAGACCAAAGAAACATTTGCATGAGAATTCAGGTAGATAAAAATTCTAAGAAGTTATGTAACATGACTAGACTGATCACAGCTTTGACTGAAATCATGGATACTGAAGACTATTGCCAAGGCCTATGCTATGTAAATGGGAAGAAAACAAATGGCCCACTGTAATTGTCAAATATCTTTCTGAGGGGCGCCTGGGTGGCTCAGTGGGTTAAACCTCTGCCTTTGGCCCAGGTCATGATGGCTCAGGTCATGATCTCAGGGTCCTGGGTTCAAGCTCCGCATCGGGGCTCCCCTCAGCAGGGAGCCTGCTTCTCCCCTCTCTCTCTGCCTGCCTCTCTGCCTACTTGTGATCTCTCTCTCTGTGTCAAATAAATAAATAAATAAAATCTTAAAAAGAAATCTTTCTGAACTATAAGATTCGACACAAAAATCTCATGGAAAATTAACGAAGTTGCACATTTCCCAACTTGAAGTATATCTAGAAATAAGACAATAGTGTATTAAATTCTCCTGGACTCATAACAGCTTTTTTTTTTCTTATTTTTCCATACCAGTTATTTTCCATTTTGTAACAATAATAATTGTTTTTCAAAACTTTTGGAGTTAACATCCCTTGGTTTTGCCATGATTCTGACACTGGACCCTGCTTTTTAGATGACCTTTAGTGGCATCTGACCCCAAGCTGCTCATAGCCTTTGGCTTGTTCAAGTCTTAGGGAGAAAATATGATTTGTCACTGGCTAGTTGATAGCAGATAGTTCCCTGTTCCCATCATCTAAACCAAGGTGAAAGAACTATGTGTTCCCTTTAGAGCCCCCTCCATGGAGTTAGGAAGCTGGGATAGTTTTAAAAAGATAAACTTGGTGCGTAAATATCGTGTTGACTTAGCATACATTCCATGGAACTGTAACATAAAATATACATATTTTATACACACATATGCATAAAAATAACAGGCTTCAGAAAACATAACAACTCTAAAATCTGTTTTAAAATGTTGAATTCTTACTATAGTTTGCTTAATGAAGGCTACATATAATTGTGCAAAAGTGGTAAAATTGTGAAATACAGAGTGTTGTTGGATGTTTTGAATCAGTTAAACATTGAGATAAAGGGTGAAAAATATGAATACAAATTACATTGGAAATACTCATGATAATTCCTTATAAGAAGAAATAAATACAAATGATAAATAATATTAGTAAAGTAATACACATGGTTTCAAACCATGGGTTTAATAATAAAAACGAAAAGGGTTTTTTGCTTACCCTTTTTTGTATTGGGACCACAATGATTGCTCTGAGGGGTTCATTCTCTCCAAAATCTCTCCGCTCTCTCAGAACTTCTCTCGTGGGAAGGACAGAGCACATAGATTACAGTGAAACTCAATCTTTAACCTTTATTTTTTTTAAGTCTCTTAGTTAATTGAAGCTCTTTTTCTTTTGGATTTGAATCTAATAAGTTGGATGCCTGCAATTTGGTAAAATCAGAAAGTAGTGACACTACCTGGTAATTAAAGTAACATTTGAAGTTAGAAACAAAATGATACTGTCTCTGGTGATGTAATTTAAGCATCTGGATTTAGCCGTATATATCAATAAATTCTAATTTTTAACATCATTTTGATTTACATTTATTTCCCTTGCAGCCATATCAATTCTAAATATGAGAATGTTTCTCAAAATCTTAAGCAAGACATAATGTTTTCCTCTTTTTCTCTCATTAGTTTTGCCTAAATAGGAGATTCTTGTTCTCATTATTTCTCTTAGTTCAATTCCTTCAAGTCCCTTTGGATGGGTTGTGAGATTCTTTCCTGATGGGTTTTTGTCTGATATGGTCATTTTGCCATGCATGTTGTTTTCAGAAATCTTACAGATCCGGTTGCTGGAATTTCTATAGTAAGGATCAGGTTGTGGGCTGTGATGTAATGGTGGTGCTTTCATGGTGAAGGCTGACAGGAAACGTGCTAGAGAACTGGACTTCCCCTAAGGAAATGTGGGAAGCTGCCTCCCTTTGTCAGCAGCCCTTTCCTGATGCAAACAAGAGACAACATGCATCCTCTCTCTGAATGCTCTGAGAGCAGTTTGCCCATCAGTGCAACCTTCTTCCAGGAGGGGCCCATGGGTCAGCAAGTTGGCACACTCTCTTGGAGGAGAGCTAACAGCAAATGGACAGGTAGGACCGTCTCCTACATTATTCTGGCAGGATGCTCAGATGCATGTCACATTTGTTCCAGTCTGCCCTGGGGAAACAGCCTGTCAACAACACATAATGAAGACTCAGTTTCCGCAGACACCTCAAAGCCTCAAAATGCATGGAATTCTCCTCCGCAATCCACACCTGTAAACTTAGTGTGATGAATGGCTCGTTCACACAGGGAGGTGGGAGGGAAAAGCAGGGTCAGAAACTTGGTTTGGAGACTTATTTTTTCTATTCTTATTTATAAAGTTGAATTAGGATTGGATTCTTTCTGAGTCAACTGAGAATTAAACATCAAAGAGAACATAGTACATACGTCAGGCTATAGAAACCAAGAAGGCAAAAGGTCTAAATGACACAATTCATGAAGCAAAGTGATGGAGGAAAGAGCAACTGTAGGTCATGACAGAAAAGGATAAGGATGAGTATCTCCTATTCATATATAACCTTTGTTTGGGTCGAAAACCAAAACTAAACTTTGTGCTTCTTACTAAAAAGTACACCTAATAAAATGTGACGGGAAACAAAAAGAATGGTACAGGTAGACAAAAGCATGCAAGATAGGGGGGAGTGAGAGTAATGATTTTATATGAAGTAGAAACCAAGGCAGAAAGCCTTAAATGAACAAACAAAAAAAGAGAACTCATTTTTTCTATTCTTATAATGTATAATCCACAGTGAAAATATCACTGCTATAAGCTTTTATGAGTCAAATATAGCAGCAACATGCTATGATTTAGTTTTAAAGCAGAAAGTGAAATAAAGTGAAGAATATAGAAAAATAAATAAGAGTCAGAGACATAAGTATATAACTCTGACTCATGATGCATCAACTTGGTTAAAATTGTACATAGAAGAGGTTTTTCAAACACAAGTAATATATGTATTTGTTTAAAGGAAAAATATAGATGCACCATATTTGCTCTCATTAGTTTTATTACATTATTTAAAAATGTAGAGATGCAAAACCAGTTATAAATTTCTTGTGTTCTGACAAACCTATGAAACAAAACCTATGAAACAAAAGTATGACTTAAATGTAAACAAAGTTTAGAAATTAGTAAAGTTCAGGGCACCTGGGTTGCATAGTTGGTTGGGCCTCTGACTCTTGGTTTTGACTCAGGTCATTATCTCAGGGTCGTAAGATCAAGTCCCACACTGGGCTCCGTGCTCAGTGCAGAGTCTGCCTAGGACTTTCTCTCCCTCTCCTTCTTTCTCTCTCTCCTCTGCCCCTCTCCCTGTGCCCCTTACTCAAATAAATAAATAATTTTTAAAAAATCAGTAAAATTCAAATTATAACCACATTTAGATTTAATAGTGGCAACATGTTGCATTTTCAATTCCATTTGTTATCAGCTCCTTTGATTTTGAGTATAATGGCCCATCACGTCTGACATGCTTTTATGTTTTTTTTTCTTTTATAAAGATACTGTTTTTATTTAAGTCTAGTTGACATACAATGTTATATTAGTTTCAATGTGCAACTAGTGATCAACTTCTCTATACAATACGCTATGCTCACCACAGGGGCTGCCACCATCAGTCCCCATGCAATGCTATTACAATCTCATCGACTGTATTCCCTTTTAGTCCCATGGCTTATTCATTCTATAACTGGAAGCCTGTATCTCCCACTCTCCCCACCCATTTTTCTCATTCCTTCAGACCCTTTCTTTTGGCAACCATCAGTTTGTCTCTGTATTTATAGGTCTGATTCTACTTTTTATTTATTCTTTTGTTTTTTAGGTTTTATATATGTGTGAGATCATGGTATTTGTCTTTCTCAGTCTGACTTACTTCAGTTAACATGATACCCTCTAGTTGCCTCAAAATAGGAAGATATTATCCTTTTGTATGTCTGTGTAATAGTATGGTATGGTATGGTATGGTATGGTATGGTATGGTATGGTATGGTATG
>NW_026741789.1:0-4757 GCF_022355385.1 Mustela nigripes
TCTAGTCTGAGGAGGCGGAATTTGCGTCCGTGAGCCACCTTTTACCTTCCTTGATCTTATAGCCTAGAAACATCACTTCTAACTGGCAGAGTTGAGCCTTTTTGGCAGAGGCTCGATATCCCAGGGTAGCCAGAGCCCTTAACAGGGCTTTAGTCCCATGGAGACACTCCTGCTGGGTCTCAGCAGCCAGTAGGAGGTCATCCACATACTGCAAAAGAGTCAAGGTGGGATGTGTCTCCTGGAAGGATTTCAAGTCCTTATGCAAGGCTTCATCAAACAGGGTGGGAGAATTTCTAAAACCCTGGGGAAGCCGCGTCCAGGTGAGTTGACCCGGAATTCCAGCATTAGGATCGGTCTACTCAAAAGCAAAAATGTGTTAGCTGTCAGGATGCAGCCACAAACAGAAGAAGGCATCTTTTAAGTCTAGCACAGTGTACCAGACTCGGGAGGGACTTAGCGTGCTGAGGAGATTATATGGGTTTGGCACCGTAGGGTGTATTATCTCCACCCAAGCATTCACTTCCCTTAGGTCTTCCACAGGGCCATAGTCACTAGTTCCAGGTTTCTTTACAGGGAGTAAGGGAGTGTTCCAGGCTGACTGGCAGGGCACTAAGACTCCTTGTTGAAGGAGCTTGGTGATGTGAGGGCGGATGCCCTCTCAAGCTTCCTTACTCATTGGGTATTATTTTACCTGGATAGGGGTGGCAGAGGTCTTAAGTGCCACCACTACAGGGGGTTGGGCAGTTGCTAAACCCAATCCCACCGTTTCAGCCCAAGCCTCAGGGAAGTCCTGTAGCCATCCTTCCAAATCCGGGAGGTGGTCCGTAGGGTTGGGCCCTTCAAACAGCTTGTACTCATCTTCTAGGGTGACAGTCAGGGTATTGACTACAGGCGGAGATAGTGGAGGGGAAACATCCTTATCCGAATGGCGTAGGCCCACAATGGGGTTTAAAAAAAATCAATCAAAGGCCCGGAATCAGTGAAGGTAATCCTGGCTAGCAATTTGGTCAGCAAGTCTCTCCCCAGCAGGCAGGGCATTCAGAGAACACCAAAAAGGAGTGGTGCACCCTCCCGTTCCCTAAATCCACCATCCGCTTGGTGGTCCAGGGGCGGTACCTGCTCCCCTTCGCCCCCCCTGACAAGGGCCCGTTTGGATGAGAGGGGCCCTAGGGCCTGCTGCAAGACTGAATAAACAGCTCCAGTATCGACCTCAAAATCGATAGGAGTCCCCTCCACCAGAAATTATACCCAAGCCCCGTCCCCCCTAATCATCATCTTCAAGAGCCAGGAGGTTGGTAGTGCGGGGTGGTGGCTTGTTCTTCTTTTTAGGACATTCCTTAGCCCAGTGTCCACGCTCTTTACAGTAGGCACACTGGTCTGAGGCCAAGTTCGGGCGTCGCCTAGGAGAGTGGCCCAGGTTCCTTATCTTTCCTGAAGTCTTAGTATCTGATTTTCTACCAGTTTCTACCACTGCGGCCAGGATCTTAGTCAACTCTTTGTTCCTTCTTTTATCCCTTTCTTTTTCCTTTTCCTCTCTTTCTCTCTCCTTCCTTTCTTCTTTCTCCTCCTCTGTTTCCCTTTTATTAAAAATTTTGTTAGCTTCTCTGACCAAATCTCTAATAGTTAAGTCTTGTAATCTCTCCAGCCTCTGCAGCTTCCTTCTTATGTCTAGTGCAGACTGCCCAATGAAAGCCATGGCTATTGACGCCTGCTGTTCCTCCGACTGAGGGTCAACGGGAGTATACCTCCGGTAGGCATCAAGAAGCCTTTCTAGAAATAGAGAGGGGCTTTCAGTAGGGCCCTGGATCACACCTCTTACCTTAGCTAAATTAGTGGACTTTCGGCTCGCTTCCCTGAGACCTGCCGCTAGAGTCTGGTGATAGATTTCGAGGTATCTCCTACCTTCAGGCAGATTAGGATCCCAGTCAGGGTGCATCAGAGGTGAATATTCATCAATCAGATTAGGAAGCTGTGTAGGTTGCCCGCCGGGGCCAGGCACATTCTTTCGGGCATTCAGGAGGACATTCTCCTCCTCAGAGGTGAGGAGGACTGAGAACAGCTGCTGGCAGCCGTCCCATGTGGGCTGATGGGAGTTCAGTAGAGAGGTAATTAGATCTGTTATGCGGGCAGGGTCCTCAGAGAAAGAAGGGTTATTATTTTTCCAGTTATAGAGATCAGAGGAGGAGAAAGGCCAGTACTGGAGGGCCGGCATGTGGCCCCCCTTGCCCATTTGGAATGTCTGGGCCATATGGTCTGAGCAGGAGCACGACTGCCTCCGCCTCAGGACCTTGATCATTATCAGCCCGGGCCGTGCAGCTACGGGTGCCATGGGCTGGTCCGGAAGGAGAGACGGAGTCAGGCACCAGTGCAGAGGTGGTGGAAGGCGGATCAGAAGGCACCGGTCCCGGTTGAGGAGGAATATGAGGAGGTAGGGGCTGTGGACCAGGTACTGGAGGCTAAGGAGGGGGAGCTTCAAAGAGGAGAAGGTCCTGTGAGTCTGGAAGTACAGGGGGCTTGAAGAGACTTTACAGGGGAGTTGGAGTGGGTCCGGCCGGGGGGATGGGCACTGTTAGAGCAAGGACCATCGGATTTGCAGGCAAAAGGGACAAAGGAAGTGGGAGATTAGGAGCAGGTGGCAGAAAAGGCTTAACCCAAGAGGGAGGATTTTCGCAGAGATCCTGCCACACCAAGATATAAGGCTCCTGGTCCAGATGTCCCTCGGGTTGGGGCCGGTAGATGACGCTTTTGACCTGCAAAATCAGGGAAAGATGGAAAGACCCCTCGGGGGGCCAGTTGACCTTGAAAGATGGCCATTCAGCGGCACAGAGAGTCTGCCATTTAGTTTTCTTTATAGAGAGAGAGAGATTATGAGCCCTAGCCTGAACCTCTGACCAATGGGCTAGGGTTAGGGACAGGGGAGTTGATGTGTTTTGTCCCATCTCGAAGTACAGGAAGATTCCTGTGGTCACCAAACCTAGAAGAAAGCAGGACACAAGTGCTTGTCCCCACTGGGACTATAGGAGAGATGAAAAATAAAATAGTGGCCTATGATAGTGTTTTCTGGGATATAGCAGATGTGGATCCTCTGGATCTACCCGATAGGAGGCCACCAGGCGTCCCTGGCCCTCCTTCACCTCCGGGGCGTCCCCCAGGGTTGCAACCGGTGTCTCCCAGACACGTCTGTCAGACACTGAAGGTTGCCCAGATATCACCAGAAATCACAAGAAAACAGAATCAGACTAACATGTGCACATGAATATCGGTACCCAAAGAGGAATAGGTGCCGTAGACTTACCCAAAGAGTAAGTTGGGGCCGTCCTGTCTGGCGTCCCGTTGGCTGGGTCAAATCTCGGTGGAACCTCCAAATGTTAGGGTCGAGAAGACCTCAACCTAGGGAGGCGCAGAGGAACGACACCAAGGCAGCTCTTTCTGCAACAACACGGGCTTTATTGTTCCAGCATGCTGGGGCTCTGCAACATACCGGAAGATCAGGCAGAGGCTGAGAGCCCTAATCAAAGGGAGCATATGGTTTTTATACATTTTTTAGACAAAGGCTCGGTACAAAGCCACAATCACAGTGACCTCTTTACACAGTTACAATTTCTGGTATGCTCTGCACAGTTTACATTTTTCAGTTAGCCATATCTTATCGTCCGGGTGTAGCTGGGCGGCTGTGAAACTAGGACAAAACAGTTCTCTTCTTTGTTAACCACAAGCATAAATCAAGGACATCTCTTAAGCAGGGAACGTGCTTAGGATGTGGGGCCTGGGGGGAATGGAGGGGAACACAAGGGGAAGGCCATGCTCCTACTTCTCAAGGTACAACCCGCAAAGCAGCAGAGCAGTTACAGAAAAGCAAGTTAGCAGAAACTTCACACAATTTAACTCTTTCAGCTCTGGATCTCTTCAGTATGTTCTTGACTTCCCAAGAGAATGTAGAGGGGTGAGGGACTGTGGAAGAGAGAGAGAGAGTCTTTCCATTCTTCAGCTCTGCTAGCATTGGACCACCAGGGTTTGGGGGACTTTGGGTTGTTGCTGAGAAAAACTAAATCAGTCAGTAGAATCATGGCTACCTTTACCTGCTTGCTCCTGTTGGTTGACCAGTTATTTATGGGGCAACTTTGACAATGATAAACATGTTCTTCGTGCTCTATGCTTTCAGCATACAATGTGTGTCCCAAAGGAACTTGGACCCTACCTAGCTTATCAGAGAAACCACCTGTGGCTATCTTACAACATCACTGAAGCCAAAGAGAGACTGAGGAACCGTTCCAGATTGAAGGGGACCAGAGAAACATGAGAACTAAATGCAAAGTGGGAATCAGAAGTGAATTTCTTTCTTAGAAAGGACATTGTTGGGACAGTTGCTACACATGAATGGAGTCTGGGAATAAGAGTCATAAGGTGTCAATGCTACTTTCCTGATTTTGATGGTTTGTAAGTTATGACAGAAAATGTTCTTGTAGAAAATCTACACCAAAGTATTCAGAGGTGGTGGAGTATCAGGTGAGGTGGGCAACTTATAGGGGGTGGGGGGTGTCTTTAAATTTGGAGTAACAGCCACTCTGGTGTGCTTGGGACAGTCCCAGTTTTGGCATTGACAGTCCTGTGTTTGGGAAACCCCTCTGTCCCAGGAAAATGATTGGTCACCCTGTTTTTACTGTGCCAGCAGCTGTTCTGGAAATTTCAGTTGTTTCAAAATAAATGTTTTGGTAAAAAGTAAAATAATTCGAGTAATAATAATTCAAGTGACTCCT
>NW_026741790.1:0-4754 GCF_022355385.1 Mustela nigripes
GGAAAAGTGGATGTAAGGATGGCACACAGTCCCCATGTCATTGAGTTTCACCCCGGTCTCTGACACAGTGCATGTAATGGACCTTGAGCAGCACCTCCAGTTCAGCAGGGTCCCCCTGTTCAGGCACAAGTGTGACAGCACCGATCTCAGAGCCACCCCCCAACTTCAGCACTGTTCCCTGTGTCCCTAGGAGATGATGGTAATGGCCTGTCAGGATCATGCAGGTGTGTCCTCCAAGTTCCTTTCTCTGGCCCCAGGCACAGGTGTGGTGGTAACAGCCCCTGAGGCATCCACCCATTTTATCATTGTGCCCTGTGTCCCTCATGGATGGTGGCGATAGGCTGACAGGATTGTGCAGGAGAGTCCTCCAAGTCCCTGTTCTCCCAGGCACAGGTGTGGTGGCAACAAACCTTAGAGTAGTACCCCATTTCAACACTGTGCCTCGTGCCCTGGGGTTGGTGGTCATAGTCTGCAGGATCCTGCAGGAGAGTTCTCCAGGTGGGGGCCTGGAAGCTGGAGTAAACCAGACCCAACAGAAGTTGCACAAGGAACATTTGAGTTGAGGTGTTCATTTGGAAGGGTAATCTCACTTTTCCAACAAAGACAGAGTCGTCAGTCTACTTTTGATGAACATAATTACTACTTAAGAAAAAAGTGTGTGGGGGGCATCTGGGTGGCTCAGTGGGTTAAGCCTCTGCCTTCTGCTGAGATTGTGATCCCACGGTCCTGGGATCGAGCCTCAAATTGGGCTCTCTGATGAGCAGGGAGCCTGCTTCCTCTTCTCTCTTTGTCTGCCTCCCGGACTGCTTGTAATCTCTCTGTCAAATAAATAAATAAAATCATAAAAAAAAAGAAACAAAGGGCGCCTGGGTGGCTCAGTGGTTTAAGCCTCTACCTTCGGCTCAGGTCATGATCCCAGGGGCCTCGGATCGAGTCCCTAATAGGGCTCTCTGCTCAGCAGGGAGCCTGCTTCTACTCATCTCTCTCTCTGTCTGTCTCTCTGCCTATTTGTGATATCTCTCTCTGTCAAATAAATAAATAAAATCTTAAAAAAAAAAAGAAACAAATGTGTGTTTCCCCTTCTCCAGGAACTGAAACAGATGTGCAGGCCATAGACTGCAGATGACTATTTGTGCCCACCTGACAGCATTTCTCTGCTCTGGCTCCAGAAAACCTGAAGTTTTGAACACCAGCATCTGGGTCAGTGATGCAGCTTGTCACAGGACATTTATGTTCAGAGAAAGCAGCAGATACAGTGGGTGCAATGTCACATCCATGTCAGGAGTAGAGGTAAAACTTTTCATTAACTCAAAATCTCCTGGACTTTTCTCTTTCCTCTAGTTGAGCCACGAAGTAAAACTTAAGTCATTGTCAGCATTCTGGATTTGGTTCAAGAGTTACTCAGTTTCCCACTCAGGTAGACCATTTCAGGGAATACCCTTTTATCTGTTGATTTATTGCTTACAAAATATCATCTGAACATCTGTTTCTGAGGAAATCACTTATTGGAAAGGAGTGACAAGATTTACCCCTTGTGCGTGTGTGTGTGTGTGTTTAAAGATTTTATTTATTTATTTATTTGACAGACAGAGATCACAAGTAGGCACAGAGGCAGGCAGAGAGAGAGAGAGAGGAGTTAGCAGGCTCCCCGCAGAGCAGAGAGCCCCATTCGGGGCTGGATCCCAGGTCCCTGGGATCATGACCTGAGCCAAAGTAGAGGCTTTAACACACTGAGCCACCCAGGCGCCGCAGCTCTTTGTGTGTTTTTAACATACAATTTCATCCCTTATCAAACAAGGTTTATTCCGTTGGGCCTAGGGTATAGTTAGGTGGCCAACATCTAGAGTTGGGTGGCTTTTTGTCATCAGATACAGACTTGGATGATGTTTTGTCATTTGTCAAAGGTGATGTTTCCTAATTTATCAGTCTTTTCATCAGAAGTGTTATAATTAACGTATAGGGAAAATTCAAAGTTATTCAAAGTAGCCATTTACTGTTTAAAAGTTGACCTTGGTTTTCTTATTTAACTAAATGCATCATCTAGATACTTGGACGTGCTGTATTTTTTCTGCAGTTTCTTTAATGGTAGAGTCAGAAGGAGAGACTTTGGAAATTCTTATGGATAGATGCATGCTGTTGGCTCCAAGGAGCTCGGTGTCAGGAGCACTGGGGTGAGTTCTGCAACTGCTTGCCTGACCTTAGGTGAGTCAGGTTATACCACAGAGTTTCTGTTTCCTCCTTATGAATCTGCTGGCAGGTAATATCTATGGAAAGGCTTTTTACACAGAAACTGTAATGTATATTGAAGAGCAAATTAAAATCTGATGATTTGGCTGTATTGTTCTGTAAATAATAGTTTTAATCCTTGACCCTGACAGGATGCCTGGGTGGCTCAGTGGGTTAAAGCCTCTGCCTTCTGTAGAGATCAGGTCATGATCTCAGGGTCCTGGAATTGAGCCCCACATCAGGCACTCTGCTCCGCAGAGAGCCTGCTTCCCTTTCTCTCTCTCTGCCTGCATGTGATCTCTGTTTAAATAAATAAATAAAATCTTTACAGAAATAGTTTTAAACCCTCCTGTCATGAAATATGGTATTTTATTGCACAAGGAGTCCTCAGAAGGCTATAATGAAAGTGTCAGATCACAGAGCACATTCAAGTTCCATTGGTAGGTTAGTGACCATTTACCAGGTAGGAGGTAATGGAGAGAAATATGGCAGAAGGCAAAAGTAGGTGTTAACCATTCATTAGGTAGCATTCTGCATTTCTCATAAAAGCCTTGGGCCAGTGTACTTTTGGAAGAAGGAGAAGGAATCCTGGAGCTTTCTGGCAGACAGGGGAATTGCAGGTCTGAGTAGAGCTGACAGGGGTCCCAGAGTAGAGCTGAGTGCATTCTGCAAGAGGTTGTGGGCAGGACTGGCTCCAGGGGGTGGCTGCATCTCCCGTGGGACGGTTGTGAGAAATCAGAGCTGTGAGCAGTTTCCTGGATGAGGACAAGTGAGCCACAGGTGGAGAACTGGCAGAAATCCTTCTTCTGTGCCACCAGCATCACCCAACACACACAACCTCATTGTCTGTCCCTGTCACTCCAATTCTGACTGCTCTGTGCTGCCAGGACGAGATGTTGGTTTGTGCTCCTTTCTTTGCATGTCAGTGAAGTTTCAAAACTTTGATTATGGAAGGGACGCCTGGGTGGCTCAGTTGGTTAAGCAGCTGCCTTCGGCTCAGGTCATGATTCCAGCATCCTGGGATCGAGTTCCACATCGGGCTCCTTGCTCGGCAGGGAGCCTGCTTCTCCCTCTGCCTCTGCCTGCCTCTCTGTCTACTTGTGCTCACTCTCGCTCCTCTCTCTCTCTGAAAGATAAATAAAACCTTAAAAAAAAAAAAAACTTTGATTATGGAAATGGTGGGTCATCAGAATGGCTATTATTCTTATTTTCTGCTCTTTAATTCACCACAGTGAATCATACCTGCTAGTGGAAGGGGCGATCTGTGTGTTTTTATTTCCTGTTTAAATTAAACAATGGGAAAACAATCTTTTGAGGAATTAAAAAACCCTTCATGGAGACTCATGTTTTTCTCTTCTGTGAACCACTTTCTGACAGTAGAAACTTTTCTTTTTAATTAAAGCTCGTACTCAGAGCTGTAACAGGGTGCTGTGCCATTTGTGAGGGGGAGAAACAGAGGAGGAGTGTAGGTTTTTTAGGAGCTTGGGGGGTGGCTCATTATGCTCCAAGTGGAACACAAGCCCCTGTTAGCCTTCCTTGACAGTGGGTGGGGGAGATAGGGGTTGCTGCTCACTGGTGGACCATCCTGGTCTCTGAAACTTGACCCAGTGAATCACTATTGACTTGAACTGGGGAATTTATGAAGAAAACAGAATGAACCCTGAAGGGTACCTATATCCTTTGCACTCCGACAATTCCATGGAGCAAAGGAACTCATCACCCATGAGATATGTCAGGATCACTGAGGGTGTGGGCTTTGCTCCCTGGGAAGAGGTTGTGTCTTCATCCTTATCTGAACCAGAACCATGTTGTCTGGTTACCAAGATCCAGACTTTTATGTGACCATGGAATTATTATTATTGTTATTTTAAGGAAGCAATGTAGGCACTGTCTTCAAGATACAAATGTCAAAAGGAAAAAGAAAAGGTTTTATATATATATATATATATATATATATATATATATATATATATATAATGAATAAACTTTTGTCATCTCTCATTAGTAAGGGTAACTTAGGGCTGCCCATATGAGAAAGGCCAAGGAATTATATTTTGATTGTAGTGTGCTGTGCAAGTGTAGTGTATGTGTGGATTTTTTATTTATTTTGTTTTATTTTTAAATTTTTTTTAATTTTTAAAAATTTTATATAAACATATAATGTAAGATTAGCCCAAGGGGTACAGATCTGTGAATCACCAGATTTACACACTTCACAGCACTCACCATAGCACATACCCTCCCTCATGTCCATAACCCCACCACCGTCTCCTGACCCCCCCTAGAAACCCTGTGTATTTTGTGAGATTAAGAGTCACTTATGGTTTGTCTCCCTCCCGATCCCATCATGTTACATTTGTTATTTTCCTAACACCGAACCACCCCTACGTTGCATCTCCACTTCCTCATGTCAGGGAGATCATATGATAGCTGTCTTTCTCTGATTCACTTATTTCACTAAGCATAATACTCTCTAGTTCCATCCATGTTGTCCCAAATGGCAAGATTTCATTTCTTTTGATGGCTGC
>NW_026741791.1:0-4753 GCF_022355385.1 Mustela nigripes
GTCCTTGTACCACGTCACCTCTGTCTGGGCCTGGGCCACCTCACAGCTCAGGGTAGCACTGGCCCCTGCCTTGGCCTGCACCTCCTTGTGTACTGGCTGGTCCTTGGCAAACACCAGTGTAGGTTCTGGGGAACAGGGATGGACACACACCGTCAGAGTCACCTTGTAAGTCAGGAATGCAGCACTGGTGAAAGGAACCTGAATGGAGAGGCAGGGGGACAGAAATGTCCCCAGGTTCTGCACCAGCTGTGTGGCCCGGAGAAACTCCCTCAGCAGTGGGTACCCATAGTCTATTGGTACCACCTACCACAGTTCCGTGTTGTTCTGCGGATGTGGATGCTGTAAGCCCTCCCCACACATACTCCTATAGGAGAGGATCTGTGGGGTCAGGAAACAGGCCCATCTTCCCAGGTGAGGCAGAGTCTTTCCTCAGCCATGTGCAAGAGCTTCTCCACTCCACCCTCATGCCTGTCCCGCACTATCAGCTGTTGGTAGCCTTGTGGGATGGAAGCTGTACCTGCCCGTGGCCATCTTTGCAAGCTTCTGACCACTGATAAAGTGAGGGGAATTTTCTGGTGTCTTTGGCCATTAGCATCGGAAGAGAATTCTACACTATATGTTAACTAACTGGAATGTAAACAAAATACTGAAAGAAAAAGATAAACTAAACTCCACTTCTTTCCTTTACTTTATACCTTTCTCTGATTTTCCTCCTTATCGTGCTGCCAGTCGTTGGACAGAAAGCCTCCCTACCTCATTTCCAATCACAAAGTCAGGTCTTCCACTTTTTTACATTAGTTTCAGTTTTACATCAGTTGCATGTAACACCCAGTGTTCTTTCTGTCACATGCCTTCTTCATGCCCATCCCCCAGCTACCCCATCCCCCCAACCACCCCCCTCCAGCAGCCCTCAGCTGCTGTTCCTTACAGTTAAGAGTCTCTTATGGTTTCTCTCCTTCTCTGTTTTCATTTTATTTTATTTTCCCTTCCCTTCCCCCATTGTCATCAGTTTTCTTTCTTAAATTCCACATGTGACGGGCGCCTGAGTGGCTCAGTGGGTTAAAGCCTCTGCCTTTGGCTCAAGTCATGAGCCCAGGGTCCTGGGATCGAGTCCTGCATAGGGGTCTCTGCTCAGTGGGGAGCCTGTTTCCTCCTCTCTCTCTCTGCCTGCCTCTCTGCCTATTTGTGATCTCTGTCTGTCAAATAAATAAATAAAATCTTTAAATAAAATAAAATCTTGAAAAAAAATTCTACATGTGAGTGAAATCATAAGATATTTGTTTTTCTCTGACTGACTTATTTCGCTTAGCATAATACCCTCTGGTTCCATCCACATCATGGCAAATGTTAAGATTTCACTCTCTCTGATGGCTGAGTTATATTCCATTGTATATACATACCACCACTTCTTTAGCCATGCCTCTGCCGATGGGTAGCTGAGCTCTTTCCATGTTTTGGCTACTTGTTTTTATTTATTTCTTTATTTATTTTGTTTTTTTCTGTTTTCCAAGATTTATTGTTTATGTACCACACCCCATGCTCCATGCAATACATGCCCTCCACAATACTCACCAGACTCACCCAACCCCTTCCCCCCTCCCTTCCAAAACCCTCAATTTGTTTCTCAGAGTCCACAGTCTCTCATGGTTCATCTCCCCCTCCAATTTCCCCCAACTCACTTTTCCTCTCCATCTCCCATGTCCTCTGTGTTATTCCTTATGCTCTGCAAATAAGTGAAACCATATGATAATTGACTCTCTCTGCTTGACTTACTGCACTCAGCATAATCTCTTCCAGTCCCATCCATGTTGATACAAAACTTGGGTATTCATCCTTTCTGATGGAGGCATAATACTCCATAGTGTATATGGACCACATCTTCCTTATCCATTCGTCCGTTGAAGGGCATCTTGGTTCCTTTCACAGTTTGGCAACTGTGGCCATTGTTGCTATGAACACTGGGGTAGAGATGGCCCTTCTTTTCACTACATCTGTATCTTTGTGGTAAATACCCAGGAGTGCAATTGCAGGGTCATAGGGAAGTTCTATTTTTAATTTTTTGAGGAATCTCCACACTGTTTTCCAAAGTGGCTGCACCAACTTGCATTCCCACCAACAGTGTAACAGGGTTCCCCTTTCTCCACATCCTCTCCAACACATGTTGTTTCCTGTCTTGTTAATTTTAGCCATTCAAACTGGTGTAAGGTGGTATCTCAATGTGGTTTTGATTTGAATTTCCCTGATGGTTAGAGACGATGAACATTTTTTCATGTGTCTGTTAGCCATTTGTATGTCTTCTTTGGAGAAGTGTCTTCTCCAAATCTCTTCTGCCCATTTCTTGATGTGATTAACTGTTTTTTGAGTGTTGAGTTTGAGGAGGTCTTTATAGATCTTGGATATCAACCCTTTGTCTGTAGTGTCACTGGCGATTATCTTCTGTGGGTTGCCTCTTTGTCTTGTTGACTGTTTCCTTTGCTGTGCAGAAGCTTTTGATCTTGATGAAGTTCCAAAAGTTCATTTTCATTCTTTCCATGTTTTGGCTAATTGTTAAGTGTGATGCTAACTAACCCCTTTTTTTATAGTTAGTTAATAATTTTGTATTACAGGATAATGTTAATTAAATTTCACCAAATAGTTTTATTCAGCATTTATTAAGATAACCAACTTTTTCTCTTTTAGGATGTTAATATCATGCATTCTTCTGCTTTTTTAAGTTTCTAATGTTAAAGCAACCAGACACTCTTGTACTACAACTTCCATCATACTATATTGTTCCCTTCATATGTTGTCCAACTTGGTTGGCTGATATCTTGTTTAAGAGTTTAGCCTTGATATTCATAAGGTATTGGCCTATAATTTTCCATATATTTCCTTCATAAGATTCCAACATTAATATTATGCTATCTACATCTACATAAAATGAGTTGGAGACTATACATCTTTTTTTTATTCTCTAGAAGAACCTTCATGAAAATGGAATAATGCCTTTTCAGGAATATTTGGTAAAACTAACCAGCAGATCTACTTGGCTCAGACTGTTCTCTATGAAAACATTTATTTTATTTTTTTGGAGAGGGAGAGAGAAGGGAGCACCAAATTTAGAAGAACAGGGAGAATCTTGAGCAAGCTCCACAGAGCCCAATACAGGGCTTGATCTCACAACCCTGACATCATGACCTGAGCCGAAATCAAGAGTCAGATTCTTCACCAACTGGCCTACAGGTGCCCTGAAAATATTTTTTATTACTTGTTCCATTTCTTTAAAATTTATAGGACTATTTGAGTTTTCTATGCCTCCTTATGTCAGCTTTGATATGTTAGCTTCCTATTAAATTTTAAAACTTCCAAATTCTTACCATGAAACAATCGTTCAAGTTCTCTTCATATAATGTTTCACAAAGATAACTAGCATGATTTTTGCTATCTATACACACCTGCAAACCACTAAGTACAGATAGGATACCACACTGTTCTGTGGTGGCACCTCCAGGTCAAATGTGGGACCCTTATTGAATGCTAAGACTCTCTTAATAAAAGAAAATGAATATATTTCTCAACCTTCTCTATCAGCCAGCCAAGGAGGCACAAATAGACACCAACCATTAGGTAATGCTACCAAATAAATACTGGTCCACCAGTCAGGCTGCCATAATAGTAATTCATCTTTAGCAATGTGTGCTGACATGGCTTAAGTTTTTGTTCCTCTCTATTTCTAAATTTATATATCAGACTCCAAAGGAATTCTGACAAAGAATTGTTTAACTGAATACAAAAGATATGCTTTAAAAGGAATATCTTGTACCTAGAGGTACGTGTCACAGGTGTGTATCTACCCATCTCTACTTTTGTATACTTTGTACGGACATCACAGTGTGGAATGGATCTAGATGTCTCAGAAAAAGCAGAAAGAGCTTCTCTATCCATGCGCAAGGAAGGAAGAGATTCACAGAACATCTAAAACGTGGATAATCCAAAGTCAGTCTGAGATATTTACAAGTACAGATGGGTAGTTGAAATTTCCCATTTATCCTTGATCAATGGGATCCAAACATCTGGCTGGTGATAACCTGCCTGTGGTTCTGAGGGAGCGAACCTGGTATCTGCCAGAGGATCCAATAGAAGGAAATTTACATATTCCCAGGTGAGAAGCACCTATGCTCCTTCAGACCTAAATGCCAAGCAGAGTTCCAGGCCACGAAGAAACTGGGCAGGTTTGAGGAACATAGAACATAGAAGTTATCAATGTGCTAAACACCACTGAAGGTGGACACAAGTGGTCCCCCTCCTTCTTACACACCCATCCAGTCAAGCCACTCTTGACCCTGTCATGGGAATGAAAATAGGAAGGTGGGAGAATGTGACATGGGAGGTGATGGTGATGGTGATACTATCCTTAATACTAAGGATAATCTGGGTTCAAAAATCAGTCCCATGTTCCCAAACAAGGCTAATTCACTACCCAAAGAACTGACCTGTGACGTCCAAGCGGAAGGACACCTTCTGGCCCCCAGCCTCGCAGCTATACTCCCCAGCGTCCATCTTCCCTGCCTGCTGCACCACCAGCCGTCTGTTGCGACCCTTGGCCTCCATGTGCACGTTGGAGCTCGCACTCAGCTTCTTCCCGTCCTTGTACCACGTCACCTCTGTCTGGGCCTGGGCCACCTCACAGCTCAGGGTGGCACTGGACCCTGCCTTGGCCTGCACTTCACTGCATGCTGGCTGCTCCTTGGCAAACACCACAGAGGGTTCTGGG
>NW_026741792.1:0-4752 GCF_022355385.1 Mustela nigripes
AGAAATTCCAAGATGAATAAAAACAATTTTGGTAGGGACGCCTGGGTGGCTCAGTGGGTTAAGCCACTGTTTTCGGCTCAGGTCATGATCCTGGGGTCCTGGGATGGAGTGCCCCATCGGGCTTCTGGCTCGGCGGGGAGCCTGCCTCTCTCTCCACCTCTGCCTGCCTCTCTGCCTGCTTGTGTGCTTTCTCTCTCTCTTTATGACCAAAAAAACCAAAGCCAAAACCAAAAACCAAACTATTTTGGTAAATGGCAGCTGGGTGAGGAAGTTGTCAACACAAACTCAGTTCGTTAGAACTTCAGGTAATAGTGGATCCCTGGATGTGTCCTTTGCAGTCTGAACTGAAACATGTTTATTCTTTGGCTCTCAGTTTCTCTTTGGCTCTGTCACCTGGGCCTTTTTGGTTGTGTTGTCTTCCTCCCCATGGGGAAGTTCTCTTCTTCTTTTTAAGGGAAGGGGTTTTTTGTTTGTTTGTTTTTAAGGCTCATTTATTATCTTAAATATTCTTTTTTCCTTGAGAGAGTCTCTGTGGGGGCAGGGGAGGGCAGAGGGACAGAGAGAGAATGTCAAGTACACTCTGCACTGAGTCAGGAGCCAGACTGAGGGCTCCATCCCAGGACCCTGAGATCATGACCTGAGCCAGAGTCAGGAGCTGGATGCTTAGCCCGTGGAGCCACCTAGGCACCCCTTTAAGTCAACTTTTTGAACCGCAGCATATATACAGAGAAGTGCACAGATCATAAGTCAAAAGCTTGAGGAACGTCCACAAGGGGAACACACCATGTGACTTTACACCCAGGACCCCAGAGTCTGTGATAACCCTCTTGAGGGTCACTTCTGCCACGGTTCTTGACTGCCGTTGCTGGGGAGCTGTTGCGCATGTTCCTGAATTTGGTGTACGTGGAGTCATCCAGTTGGATGCACTCATGGGCCTGCCTTACGGAGAGTCATCCGTGTTTGAGTGTGTGGTGGTGAGTTGACCAGTGCTACTGTTTCATCCTCAGACTATTTTAGAGCTCCACTCTGTGTGTAGACCCTTAAACATTCTAGAAATAGGATAGCTCCTTGGTGCCTTTTTATTACCTGCATTAAAACAGGTAATTTTTTAATGAACAAAAGTTGTTCATTTGAACACAGGTGTCTTCTTTCAGCTGTAGTGTAAGGATCAAGCCTGGTGTGTGGAACTTTTCTACAGCCCATAAACGGAGAAAGCTTTTGCCTCCTTAGTTGTAGAGTTCTATCAGCCACTGCTCTTTCAAGTCATTGGTGAAGTGGATAGAAAATGCCTGCTTTCAGGGAACCGAACGGATGTTGAAAAGGTGAGACAAAAAGGTCTTCAGTGGTGGGAGTCGCACCCTTGGAATAAGTGAGTCCATGGGAGACATAGTTGGTCTGTGTGGGTACATTGGGATAGGCTTTACTGAATCTGGGATTTATGATTCTTGGAGGTCGTTTGTTGGGCAGGCCAATACACGTTAGTTGTTTGTTCCCTCCTCCATCCTTTTTCAGCTCTTCCTTCACTTCAGAGGTCATCCACTCCTTTCCACTTCTCCCCACAGGCTGGTAACTCCCATTTACTGTATAATAACCATCACCAGCCTTATGCGTCCAGGCCCAAGGCAGGCAAATCCAACTCTCTCTGCTTGGTCCACTGGCAGTTTTCATGCCTTTTCTTTTCTTTCTTTCTTTCTTTCTTTTTTTTTTTTTTTAAGATTTTGCTCATTTATTTGACAGAGATCACAAGTAGACAGAGAGGCAGGCAGAGAGATATAGAGGAGGAAGCAGGCTCCCCGCTGAGCAGAGAGCCTGATGTGGGGCTCCATCCCAGGACCCTGGGATCATGACCTGAGCCGAAGGCAGAGGCTTTAACCCACTGAGCCACCCAGGTGCCCCTCTCGTTGCCTTTGAAATAAAGTCCAAATGCCAAGCATCACGAGGGGCTCCTGATTCAGTTCTTTTGTGTTCCTTTAGGATTTCTGCAAGCAGACTGCCACCAATCCCCATCTGCCCTTCACATATAGGGGTCTGTGTTTCCTGCCAACTGCTTTTGTCTGGGGCTTGGACCATGGGACCTCGTTTCCATACCTTCACACCTTCTCTTCCTCTGGATTTTCTCTGAAATGCTTTCCCTTGCTTCTGTGTCCTGCCTCACTACCATTTGGACTCCTAGATGTCTCGGGAAGCCTTTTCATCAATCCAGTCAGGTGTAGCTCATCTTTGTAACACTCGAGTTGTATTTTTATTGGCTTACCTCACCCTCCAGATCGTGTACAATTAATTTAACACTTGAACAGAAGTTTTATTGGATCACCTATTACATTTTACCATTTTTGAGGGTAGGACCTTTTGAAAACAAAACAAAACAGAACAAAACAACCTAATGATTTTGAGGGGGGTGGGGACAGAGGGAGAGAGAAAGTTTTAAGCAGTCTTCATGCAGACTCTGAGCCCCACATGGGGCTCCATCTGATGAGCCTGAGATCCTGAGCATCTGACCCTTAACTGAATTGAGCCACACAGGTGCCCCCTGAGGGCAGGACCTCTCTTTTCACATCTTTATTTTTCTAAACTGTGTAGTACAGTGCCCGGCACTGACAGGGCTTCAGGAAATGTGTATAGAATAGATGAAGAAGAGTTTTAGTTGGAATCCCCCTTAAAACTGTTCCATCTGTTTGAAAGTTTTATGTAATAAATAACCTTTCATACTAGGGCTTGAATCCTGTGTCTGTAATGTTACTAGGATAGGGGAAAGTTGTCTTGATGAAGTGTGTCCTTAAAAGTAATATATCTGTTTTTTTCTCATTTTGTTTTTCTCACCATGTGCTGGAAATTAAAGCCAGAACTTGAGTCTTGGATGCGGTAGGCAGTGCCTTGAAAGTACTTCCTGGAGCTTTGTGGAGCTTCAGAGCATGAGCACATTGACCTGAACAAGAACTCTGATGATTCCTAATCCTATTTGGTTGTCCATTTAGTTATTTAAGTGGCCGAGAAAGTCTTAAAGTCTGCTGAGGAAGCGCAGATCCATCATGTGCAAAATCGGTTTTGAGGAACTAGATGGGTGTGCATGTGACCTGGTGTCTAAAGGCAGTTTAAGAATGGGAACAGAACATGTTGGGTATCGATGGAGGGGTTATGCTGTCCGTCGAGTAAGTTCTCTTGTGTTCATCTACCTGTAATTGAAAGTTGTATACAGAGTATATTCTGTTGAGGACTGTGGATTAATTCTGTTAAATGGAAGTGTTGACTCATTCACTTCACGTATTGAGCTTTAATTTCAGTTCTATGCAGTGATTGACTGTCATGTCAAAGAAGAATTGTCAGTAAAGACACTGTAAGAAAACTACAGTGTTAGTCAGAAATCAGGAATAGTGGAAATCATAAGGTAAACAAGGGAGATTTTAATTTTTCAACAGGATTAGATAATGCTCTCTTTCCCCTCCCTTTCTCAGTTTAGAAAAACTATTTAAGTGATCCTTTGGTTGAGAAAAGAAACTGGTAGAAGGGATATGTTAAAAATAATCTTACTTAAAACTTCATATTAAGAGCATTCGCAATACATTTTAAGATGAAGTTACTTTTGCGGGGGACAGGAAATTAAAGGGGAGGTAGGCTTCCAGTATTATCAGCCTGTATTGGATCTTCAAATCTGTCGAGTACTTGGTGGTTAGTCAGGGAGAAAACAAAAGAAAACCAAACATAAACCTGATGACTGCTTTCTGAGAAGAGATGAGATTTCCTATGTACGGTAGAAGGTTTATACACTGTTCATTCTTTTCTAGAAGTAAAAGTTGTCGAATATCATAAGTCTGCCAGAATATCTGAGGTTTCAAGAAATAAAAATTCAGCTTAAAACGACCTTCAGTCAAAACCAAACCGTTCTGTGGTCTTTGGGTGCCTGGGTGGCTCAGTTGGTTAAGTATCTGCCTTTGGAACAGGTCAGGATCCTGAGGTCCTGGGATTGAGCCCCACGTCGGGCACCCTGCTTAGAAGGTCTTACTTGGAGAGAAATGGGGCACTTACCCAGGTGGATAGGAGGTAGCTACCGTAGTAACACCTGCTTGTAGCCGGGTTAATACCCATGTGTTCACTTTGAATTTCAAACTTTAATAAGCATGAAGGTTGGAACTCGGTTTATCTGGTACTACCAAAGCCTCTTTTGAATTTTTATCCCGCGAAGGAGAGAGATTATCAGCACATTGGTAAAATTTAAAAAATAAGTGATGTATTTGTAGGGTATGTTCCTGTATCATTCCATATATTCCTGATTCTCCTTTCTTTTGGTTGTGAAGGTGGTAATACATGCTTGGATGAAATTAGGGGACAAAACAACATGAAGGTCACTTTTATTCTGCCCATGCAGAATTACTTTTATTTGACCAATTTATTTGTTTATTCCCTGGACCACAAATATTTGCATAATTATAGTTTTCCTGGTGCTGTTTAATATGCTAGTTCATTGAATTTTGAGCGTGCTATAGGTTGTAGATCCATGTAGAAATGGGGGTATCAGGCAGTGTGTGATTCAAAACTAATTGAGTCTCTGGTTTGAAAGACATCAGTTCTGACCTGTTGGTTCTCTGTGGTTCATTTTGGGTTTTTCTTCTCTAAGGAAATTGTTTTGTGATCACTTCATAGTTTTAGGGATTCCTTTTTGTAGGAAATAAAGCTAACATCCAGTTTCCAGTTTTCTTTTTGTTTTGGTTTGTTTTGCTTTGGGGGAGAATGAAAATATGTCTCTGGATTCTTAGG
>NW_026741793.1:0-4752 GCF_022355385.1 Mustela nigripes
CTAAATCAGGACTCAACCGGTATCAAAAGATTGGGATCATTCCCTGCATATTTTCAGACCACAATGCTCTAAAGCTAGAACTCAACCACAGAATGGTTTTAAGTTGCATTGATTGTTTATCATAGTGATTGCATGGCTGCCTGGAAACTGCAGCTTACTGTCCAACATCACAAGAGTACAGAATACCATACTGTAAGTCTGGGAAAAGATCAAAATTCAAAATTTGAAAAGTGATTTCTACTTAATGTGTATCACTTTCATGCCATTATAAAATAGAAAAATCTATCAGTAAGTTCAACTTACTGCATTGACGTGAGGGATATAATGTGCTTATTAAAAATAAATTTCATGGGGCATCTGGGTGGCTCAGTGGGTTAAAGCCTCTTCCTTCAGCTCAGGTCATGATCCCAGGGTCCTGGGATCGGGCCCTGCATCAGTCTCTCTGTTCAGCAGGGAGCCTGCTTCCTCCTCTCTCTCTGCCTGCCTCTCTGCCTACTTGCAATCTGTCTGTCAAATAAATAAATAAAATCTTTAAAATAAATAAATAAATTTCATGAGACTCACTTTTTTTTTTTTTTTTTTTTTTTTTTAGTAATTTCAGTGTAACAGAATTCATTGTTTGTGCACCACACCCAGTGCTCCATGCAATCCGTGCCCTCCCTAATACCCACTACCTGGTTCCCCCAACCTCCCACCCCCCCACCCCTTCAGAACCCTCAGATTCTTTTTCATAGTCCATAGTCTCTCATGGTTCACCTCCCCTTCCAATTTACCCCAACTCCCTTCTCCTCTCTAACTCCCCATGTCCTCCATGTTATTTGTTATGCTCCACAAATAAGTGAAACCATATGATAATTGACTCTCTCTGCTTGACTTATTTCACTCAGCATAATCTTTTCCAGTCCTGTCCATATTGCTACAAAAGTTGGGTATTCATCCTTTCTGATGGAGGCATAATACTCCATAGTGTCTATGGACCACATCTTCCTTATCCATTCGTCCGTTGAAGGGCATCTTGGTTCTTTCCACAGCTTGGCGACCATGGCCGTTGCTGCTATAAACATTGGGGTACAGATGGCCCTTCTTTTCACGACATCTGTATCTTTGGGGTAAATACCCAGGAGTACAATTGCAGGGTCATAGGGAAGCTCTAATTTTAATTTCTTGAGGAATCTCCACACTGTTCTCCAAAGTGGCTGCACCAACTTGCATTCCCACCAACAGTGTAAGAAGGTTCCCCTTTCTCCACATCCTCTCCAACACATGTTGTTTCCTGTCGTGCTAATTTTGGCCATTCTAACTGGTGTCAGGTGATATCTCGATTTGGTTTTAATATGAATCTCCCTGATGGCTAGTGATGATGAACATTTTTTCATGTGTCTGATAGCCATTGTATGTCTTCATTGGAGAAGTGTCTGTTGATGTCTTCTGCCCATTTTTTTACATGATTATCTTTTTTGTGTATGTTGAATGAAACTCACTTTTTCTTTTAAAAGCCATTTTTCTATGTTCTTACCTAAATACCTGTGAAGACTGCAGACTTATGATAAAGAGCATCCTCTGTTTACATAGCATATTTTCATATCACTCTTAGAAGGGTCAAAAGCAGTGGAGCAGAGTGACCTGAAGGGATGGGTTAAGGACAAACTTTAGATCACCTTTCCAGGGACATGAAGGGACTTTGTAAGAGCTTCTTTGCTCATTTGGAGCCTAAGACACAGCCCTTGGGATCCTCTTGAGAGAATAAATACCAAAGATAGATTAGGTCTTGGCACTCTTAGATGCAGTACACATTGGATGATTCAAAGTAACTGAGAAGAGCATTTTAAAATCATTAACTATAAAGAGAGTTTAAAAATTGACAAAAAGACATTGTCCCATTAAAAACTTCATGATGTATTGGTAAGTGAAAAAGTCTTTTAACTTTCTTGTATATATAATCTTACTCTTTGGAAAAGAAGTATTTGCTGTTATATAGAGAATATTAACTGTGGTTATCATCAGATGATAGGGTTCTGAGCTTATCTTTAGACTTCTTTGTATTTTTCAAGTTTTCTGCAGTAAGCTTATACTTCTTTTAGCCCCAGAAAAAGTGATTATAAACTAAATCCTAAAATATTATCTAGCAGGAAAGAGACTATGTGCTGTTGACTATTTTATCTCAGTGTTTAGAATATATGTTAGAATCACATGAGAGAGAGCTTGCAGAACTACAGCTTTGTGACCCTCACACCTGGAGATGCTAGCTCAGTTGGACTGGTAGGAGACAAGGCTGCCAAGGAAAGTGGAGGCAGATTCTAGACTAAATCACACTGAAGAGTATCGGAACCACCATTTCCTATTTAAAGTCCAGGTTCATTATAGCACAGGGCAAAATCTGTATTCCAGTTGAAAATTATCTTTCAGTATCCCTCTGTCTTGGTTTCAGTAGTAGTTCTATCTGGCAAGATATATCTAGTTCAGTTTCCCCTAAGATGCCTTTTAGGCTCCTGGGACTTGGAAAAGATGATTATCTACTTAATACCAATTGGCTATGTAGATTAGCCCCAGTGAGTAAAAACACAGTGATTTGAACAAAAGACATGATTAGCTGATTGAATAACCACAGGCCATCTTAGTGCAGGTGTAGTAGAGACAAGGGCTGGGTCAGATACTAACATTTCTATTTTCTTGGGCTGAATAACAATGTTTCATTATTTCAGTACTCCTCTGATGTTAATAGTAGAGAGACATGGAGAGAGGGATAACATATATAATAGCATTCATACTTACAATTAAAATAACATTTTCCTTAAAGTTTCATGAAAAGAGATATGTTATTTCTCTCTACTTGTAGAGAATAGTGTGTGCTTCTTGGGAGGTATCTTTAATAATTCAAAACTAAGCATTTGGCTCCGTTTATGACTGTGATGGAAAAACTAATATTCACACTGCCCATCTATGCATACACAGAACTGTGTTGTATAAAAGGCAAGGCTACCCAAATGCTTTAGACTACCATTTCAATTTCTGCTTAGTTAAAAAAAAAAAACAAACAAATTGAAAGATTTTGAGATGCTCCCTATTGAAAACCCTGCTGTAGACTCCAGGATCACCTAGCTCTCAATTAACTAAGGTATAAATGGGGAGAAGAAAGATTACAGATAATTTAAAGTGTAGTTAAACCAAAACTAGTCAAAATGTAGTACCAAAATTTTAATTGTAAACATACTTAGTTTAAAATGTATACAATATTCAGATAAACATTAACATTCTAAATTGTCATCAAAACAAATAATTTAGTATTGTTGGTATGCATGCAACTAAATATCATTTTACTTCCCCAATAAAGAAATGATTAAAAACAGAATTTTTAAAAGATCAAGGTCTGTTTTTTGGGGTTTTTTTTTTATGTGTGTGGAGAAAGAGAGATTTCCCTAAAACATGATAGACACATCTATTCATTAATACCTATTTCCGATAGTAGACATGCTTTAAAATATAGTTATTTGTGCAGAAATGTTGGGATTTTGTTTTTGGACAAATTATTGTCTCTGCATACCTTTTGGGTATGGTGAATCTTCACACTGATTTGTTTACTTGTTAAACTGCATGTCACCCTGCCCTGTGTTCCTATCATTTAGGTAAGTGATGGAAGATGAGGCAACTAAAAGCAGTGAGTATTATTAGCAAGAGATAGATTCTTTTCATTATTTCGCTTGGTCATTTGTAAGCCTGAGGTCATTGATTCAAGCTTTCCCCTGACATCCAGATAACTCACCACCAGGTAGATAGTGATAGTGGTAGCTGGCTTTCCATTAATCTATATCTTCACTATTGTCATTTGTCCACACTTGCTAGATACATGAAAGAAGTTAGCAAAGCTATAGGATAAACAGATAAATGTAATATGCTTTCCAAGACAGTTTTACTTGAGGATGTTGCAGGCAAAATAATATAATCAAGTTTTATTGATGATAAATTAAAAATTTTTCTTTATATTAAAGTGATATATACATATTTTGGGATATAAAGCAAAATGTGCTTACTTTTTAAAGATTAAACAGGAGACTTCAAGGAAATTTCCTGATCAGGCCACTTTCCACTGTGCTCAAGACTCCAGAATGTGAGACTGGGGAAGGGGTGGGGTGGTATATATTAGTGTCCTCTTCTATTAGGTGCTCTGGGAAAGGATTGAGAAGTCCTGCAAGAGGACATGAAGAAAAGGAGCATAAAATTTAGTTAAATAGGTGCCCATTTAGTTACAGTTAGGATGGGACTCCACTGACTTACACTTTTTCTGAAAAAGCCTTGTCGGACTCCGGTAGGTTTTGCGGGCCGACAGGCACGAGGAGAGCGTCCGGGCCAGCCGGTAGCTCCCCTTGGGGCTGAGCGGGATGGCGAGTGTCGCGAGTCCAGGCGCATTAACGAACCACACCAGACTCGGGGGATCTGTCGAAGCAGGATCTCACTTTATTGAGCGGGGTTGCAGCTTATATTGGGTAGGGGGTGGGAAATGAGGTCAGCGGGGAGAGAGCCTATGGGGTTTGGTTACGTAGTCAGTAACTGGGTAGGGTGTGTTGGGCGAGAGGAGGAAATATCAGAGATCTGCGGAACCGAAACCGCCACGTTGGCGCCAATACTGCCACCGTGGTGCCTTTTCTAGCCGGAAGAGAAGGCAGGCCAGCACCATCTTTGCTGTGCCCAACATTTCCCCCTTTTGCTTTTGTAGGCATGACTTCTGTCTTAGGTTGCCAGTGGTGAGGTAACAGA
>NW_026741794.1:0-4752 GCF_022355385.1 Mustela nigripes
TCTTCTACATATAGCTGTCCAGTTTTCCCAGCACCATTTATTGAATACTGTCTTTTTTCCACTGTATGTTTTTTCCCGTTTTGTCAAAGATTATGTGCCCATAGAGTTGAGGGTCCATATCTGGGCTCTCTACTCTGTTCCACTGATCTATGTGTCTGTTTTTATGCCAGTACCATGCTGTCTTGGTGATCACAGCTTTGTAGTAAAGCTTGAAATCAGGTAACGTGATGCCCCCAGTTTTTTTTTTGTTTGTTTGTTTGTTTGTTTTTCAACATTTCCTTAGCGATTCGGGGTCTCTTCTGATTCCATACAAATTTTAGGATTATTTGCTCCAGCTCTTTGAAGAATACTGGGGGAATTTTGATCGGAATGGCATTAAAAGTATAGATTGCTCTAAGCAGTATAGACATTTTAACAATGTTTATTCTTTTGATCGAAGAGCATGGAATGGTCTTCCATCATTTTGTGTCTTCTTCAATTTCTTTCATGAGTGTTCTGTAGTTCCTCCAAAGTCAGCTCTTAAGAAATGGTTGTTCAGGAGAGCCTGGGTGGCTCAGTGGGTTAAAGCTGCTGCCTTCGGCTCAGGTCATGATCCCAAGGATCCCAGGATCCCAAGCCCCAGAGCAGGCTCTCTGCTCAGCGGGGAGCCTGCCTCCCTCTCTCTCTCTGCCTGCCTCTCTGCCTACTTGTGATCTTTGTCTGTCAAATAAATAAATAAATAAAATCTTTAACAACAACAACAACAAAAAGACATGGTTGTTGAATGAACAAAGGAATGTTCAAAACAAATCTTATCTGCAAGTGATGATTGTCATTGTTATCTTGTTATTAGTATTTGATAACTATACGAACAGTCTGGTCATAAGGTGTGAGTACCTTCCAGGTCAACATCATTACAAACCTGCCAACAAAGTTAGGTTCTGCCATTTACTGGCTGCAAAAGCTTAGACAAATCATAGGATCTTGCCAAGCTTCAATCTCTCCCACCTGTAAAATGGGGATATCAGAGCTGTTTTGTGATTTAATGCGATGGTACCTGCTGAGTATCTGGGTTGTATATTATGCTGAATATGATTGCTCCAATTACAATCGCCAGTGAACTGTTTAAATATTATGAGTCTCTCTAGTCTTTGGGATCTGCTGTCTTTGTGTTTTTCTGTTCCTGTTTGTAAGCAAGTTGTTGTCAGATCAGCAGCAGAATACCTTGGAGCGCCTAGGTTAATACCTTCTGAGAGCAGAGAGAAACCGGAAAGCCCACAGCAGGGGACTTTTTAAATATTTCACAGTAGACAAACAAAGTTATTTTCCGTCATGGCGATGTATTGGGTGGAATGACCTTTATCGGCTGATGACAGTGATGTAGCAGAAGGGACAGTTTTCCACTTGACCTTTCTACAGCATGCCAGCTCGTCTCCTGACACAAAGTAAGTTACAAGTGACAGGCTTGATAGAACACGGACCTGACAGAAGCTTATTGTCTGGCGGGAGAGAGGCACTCCAGCGGCCCCACGTGCTGCGGAACATGGTGACTTTCCCATCCTCACAGGTGGCTTAGAAGTGAGCACTCCCTAAGTCACTGCCAGAACATTTAGTGTAATTAGTTCCTCTGGGAGTTTGTTTTTAAATGAGATTTGTTCATAATGAATCTTTATTGCCACGGACTTGATTACCCAACACGGGCCAGAGCCTATTCTTTCGCCTTTCCTGTCTTTGTTAGCTCTCTTTCTCTCTTCCTGGCCCCAACCGCGCAGGATGTTTTCTGCCAATCTTTCTCCTATTGCTTCATGATTGCCTTTCTGTAAACGTTACTACTTCCCGTTAGTTTTCTGCTGCGGGGTATTTTCCCTTGAGGTTTTTCTCTGGAGTTTTAAAATGTGAATTTTTTGAGTTTGCTCCTTTTCCTAGGTAGTGGTGGGTGCAGAAGTATTTTCGGGGAAACGAAGAAGATGTGTTGCTGTTCAGCCTCGCAGGTTTGGTTGAGGAGATCGGTTCTGAGGATCTGCTGGCCTGGGTTGTAGCCTTAGTTCTGATACTAAGTGCATATCCATATAATCACGGGTAATTTACTTCTCCTCTTCGGGAAGTCAGAGGAAGGATTCTATTTTTTTTTTTTAAAGATTTTATTTTTATTTTATTCATGTGAGAGGGAGAAAGGCAGAGGCAGATGGAGAAGTGGGCTCCCCACAAAGCAGGGAGCCTAACGCAGGGCTCGATCTCCGGACCCTGGCCCTGGGACAGATGCTTACCCGACTGAGCCACCCAGGTGCTCTGGAAAGATTCCATTTTCTATTTGGAGTAGATGGAAACTGTTAGGACTTATCATGAAAATTACAAGTAGAAAGTGGGCATGCCATTCTGGAGCCGGATCTGCCGTGATGTGAGAGATCCTGTCTTCATCTGCAAAGTGGGTACAGTAATGTGTGCCCTGTCTGCCTTGCTGAGCTCATCTGAGAAACAAAGGAAATGTTAAAGAGGAAAAGTGTCCTGATTGAAAGAACTCTGCCAACTCTGCCAACAGGAAGGCCTGCTTCTGGCTGGGGAGCTATATAATGCTTTCTGCTGCTTAGGCATTCCTATACTACACATGAAAAAAAAATAAGATTTTTAAAAAATAGGAAAAATTACAAGGAAATATATACATAAAAAAAACCCCAGCAAGCTTTGGAAAGTCAGAAATCTCAAAAAGCCTTCAGTCCCACAGCTGAGGATTTGGCCTCATGTTCTTTTTTTTTTCAATGATATTCTTTTATTTTTTTTTCTTCCAGATTCTAACATCTCTATTGAATTTTTTTTTAAATTTTTTAATTTTTTTATAAACATATATTTTTATCCCCAGGGGTTCGGCTGCATTTAGAGCTCCTCAGCAGTTTTGAATCTGTGTATTTTTTTCAGAACGCTGGCAGACTGCTTTTCAGACCCTGTTCTGAGGGGTCACAGGGATCTTTCAGGGGAGCTGGAAGGGAGTACGATCCCAAGTATCCAAGTGTCTTGGCTTGGTTGTTAGTAAGATTGCATCTTTTAAAAGGGTTCGAGCAAGACAAAAACAACCAAAGACAAGTACTTGGAAAGAATTGCCATAAGACTTGAAAATGAGATCCCAGAAACTCTGAAACCATATGGAGAAGGGGAAGATTCTGGAGCTGTTGCCTGGAAGCTTGACTTTTGGGTGACCAAAACCGTGCAGTACACTAGAAGTGCACAGCCTAGAAGGATGATGGCGTTTGCCTCTCATCAGTCCCAGATGGGGAGGGCAGGGTTGTCTGGCGGGCTTGGCTCTGAAGCAGATCCTTCCAGTTAGCCCCACTGGAGCAAACGCTCTGATCTGCTCCCGTGAGCGTGGTTTTCCAGCAGGAGCGGCGGCGTGCTTCAGACACTGTGAGTTCCAATCAGGGACATTATTCTGTGTCCACTCAGAGGCATTCATTTTCTTCTTGGCGACTGGAACCGATTGCTTTGGTTCCACCACGGGAACCTCAACAATCTGAACTACTAACCCAAGTCCTTAAATTTAAATAAAACAAATAAAACAATAAATACTTATTTAAATTTAAATAAGAAAAATAAAACAAAATTTAAATTTAGTACAGCAGTAATAAAACAGATAGCAACACGGAGCCAGCTACTAGGTCTTTGGACATCATGAAAAGAAAAAGAGTTGCTTCTTTGTTTTTTGACTGTTTCCTTTGCTGTGCAGAAGCTTTTGATTTTGATGAAGTCCCAAAAGATATTTTCGCTTTTGTTTCCTTGGCCTTTGGAGACATATATTGAAAGAAGTTGCTGTGGCTATATCGAAGAGATTACTGCCTATGTTCTCCTCTAGGATTCTGATGGATTCCTGTTTCACCTTGAGGTCTTTTATCCATTTTGAGTTTATCTTTGTGTACGGTGTAAGAGAATGGTCGAGTTTCATTCTTCTACATATAGCTGTCCAGTTTTCCCAGCACCATTTATTGAAGAGACTGTCTTTTTTCCACTGTATATTTTTTCCTGTTTTGTCGAAGATTATTTGCCCATAGAGTTGAGGGTCCATATCTGGGCTCTCTACTCTGTTCCACTGATCTATGTGTCTGTTTTTATGCCAGTACCATGCTGTCTTGGTGATCACAGCTTTGTAATAAAGCTTGAAATCAGGTAGCATGATTCCCCCAGTTTTATTTTTGTTTTTCAAGATTTCCTTAGCGATTCGGGGTCTCTTCTGATTCCATACAAATTTTAGGATTATTTGCTCCAGCTCTTTGAAGAATTCCGGTGGAATTTTGATTGGAATGGCATTAAAAGTATAGATTGCTCTAAGCAGTATAGACATTTTAACAATGTTTATTCTTTTGATCGAAGAGCAGCATGGAATGGTCTTCCATCATTTTGTGTCTTCTTCAGTTTCCTTCATGAGTGTTCTGTAGTTCCTCAAGTACAGATCCTTTACCTCTTTGGTTAGGTTTATTCCCAGGTATCTTATGGTTTTTGGTGTTATAGTAAATGGAATCGATTCTCTAATTTCCCTTTCTGTATTTTCATTGTTAGTGTATAAGAAAGCCACTGATTTCTGCACATTGACTTTGTATCCTGCCACGTTGCTGAATTGCTGTATGAGTTCTAGTAGTTTGGGGGTGGAGTCTTTGGGTTTTCCATATAAAGAATTATGTCATCTGCGAAGAGAGAGAGTTTGACTTCTTCATTGCCAATTTGGATACCTTTTATTTCTCTTTGTTGTCTGATTGCTGTTGCTAGGACTTCTAATACTATGTTGAACAA
>NW_026741795.1:0-4751 GCF_022355385.1 Mustela nigripes
AAAAAAAAAAACACAAAAAAAAAAAAAAAAAAAAAAAAAAAAAAAAATTAAAAACATAAAAAATCAAAAAAAAAAAAAAAAAGTTATTTAAAAACTTATTTAAAAAAAGTTTTTTAAAAATGTTTTTTAAAAAAAGTTATTTAAATTGTAGATACTCCCAGCCTCTTAGCAAGGCTATTAGTAAGTAAAAGGATGGGGTGCCTGGGTGGCTCAATGGGTTGAGCCTCTGCCTTCCACTCAGGTCATGATCTCAGGGTCCTAGGATCAGGAATGAATGAATGATTGAGCGCACATGTAAATTTTATCCTCCTTGGGTGACAATTGGGAAATTAAAAAAAAATTCATCCACTTTGATGGAGAATACTGAGTGAAGGAAACACTTGCTTTCCTTATGGAGGGCCGTAGGCTGGGATAGCGAGGGCTTAGTTCTAGACAATAAGTTTTGGTCCAAGAATGCTGGGCCTAGATAGCAATGTTAATTCTGTAAGGACTAAAGTTACGTGGCAGTTAGTGAAGACTGTCTCCTGCTTTTTCTACTCTGTAAAATAGGCGTTTGGATCAAAACATATGTAAGATTCTAATTCTGCATTTTCATATTTTGTAATTTCATCCTTCAAGTGTTGCTCTCTATCTTAACATTTTTATGAATTTGTGTCAATCATTGAACTCACCCAGGGCTGCAAAATTGTAATCTGAAAAAAGAAGTGAGAGTATCTTGATTCCCTCCTAAATCACTGTCATGTTTCTTTCAAAAGCAGAGAGTACTAACATAAACATGCAGCAGCTCTTATACCTTCTATCTGGATATAGTGAAGTTGCATCTACTCACACATCTTTGGATACATCAAGTCACATGATCTGATGCCAAATGATAAGAGATGTATAACTGACAGAACTCAGTCAATTTGGGTACATCTTATTTTAGAAAATCTTCAACCATTCTTCCCAATAGTAAGCCAAATTACCTAGGGCCTTATATATTGTTCTGTTAACAAGAAGTAGGATTAGATTTTTGAGGCTCTTAATTGTTTTTCATCTTGCTTAATTTTGTGGAGATGCCGTCTTTTCTTGCTATACTGGCTGAAGAGCAGTTGGTTCAAAATGGCCTTTTAATTTCACTGTTCTTTGCTGCAAGGGACTGTGGTCTTTGCCATTCCCACATGCTGCTTCCTTGTCTGCTAACCCCAAACTTCCCTGGGTCATCCCAGCACTCCCAATCTCTTGAGGAGGAGTGAAAATTTCTATGTACAGTGGATGGTTTCTGTAAGGTTTAAAAATGCCTTTATGCCTAGAAATCTTCCTGAGCCCTTGATCTTCTTTCCTTTTTGTAAACCTGTACGGAATGAAGCTCTTTTGAAAATCTGGCATCTTTAAAAAAAACTTCCATCTCCTAAACCTCCACCTGTGGAAGTGAGAAAATAGCCACATGTTTCCTGGACTGCTGAACCCTACCTTAGTATTTTTGAAACTTCCCCTCATAGGACCTTGAGTTCAAGGGGATGGGGTGGGTAGGAATCTGGTATCTGAACTTGACTGTCCAGTCTTCTCCCCACTAGATTCTGTCTCTAGCCCCAAGAAGTGTTTTGTCTTTCTTTGTGTGTCAGAAACCATCCTAAAGTCTTACCCTAAACTTTCTGCCACTATGCTTTAATCCTGGGAGCTTTACTGCTATCTAGAGTCCAGATTGAAAGTTTCAATAAAATCCTTTTTTTCTCACAATAAATACTGGTTTTTGCAGATCCAAATCACTTGCTTTTAGATCATTATCATTTGTATACCCAAACCCACTCCTTTAAAATTCATGGATAAGTAATGACTGCTTTATTCTAAGCCATATAGAGGTAAGATTTCAATAAGGACAGAAATGATAGATGACTAGAGGTCATAAATGCATACTGGAGCTAAAAAAGGAGAACAAATTAATTCCAAAGTAAGCAGAAGCTATAAAATAATAAAATTTAGAGAAGAAATCAATGAAATTAGAAAAAGGAAATTAATAGAGAAAATCAACAAAACCAAAAGTTGGTTCTTGGAAGAAATCGTTAAAATAGATAAACTCTTGTCCAATCTAAGAAAGAAAAAAAAAAAAGAGAGAATACAAAAATTACTAATATCAGATATAAAAGAGAAGCCATTACCACTGATCCCATTAAAAGGATAATAAAGAATTTCATGAAAATTTATATGGCTACCAATTCGGTAACTTAGATGAAACAGATCAACTCTCTGAATGACAAAATCTGCCAAAACTCAGAAATAGATAATCTGTAGGCTTATATTGACTAAAGAAATTGAATCAATAATCAATAACTTTCCAAAACAAAAAACACAGGGCTCAGGTCATTTCAGTGGTTAATTTTATTAAACATTTAAGGAAAAAATGGTAACGATTCTCTACATTACCTTCCAGGAAGCAAGAACTGAAGAGATATTTCTTAAGTCACTCACTGAAGCAAGCATTATCCTAATACCAGGATCAACACTTTGAAACAAAGAAAGATTGTAGACCACTATCTCTCATGAACACAGATGCAAAAATCCTCAACAAAATATTAACAAATTGAATCCTGTCATGCATAAGAATCATTGTATACTCTGACCTACTGGCATTTATTCTAGGAATGCATGACTAGCTCAACATTTAAATGAGTTTATGTAATCTATTACATGCATAAGCTAAAGGAAAAAAAAATTTGATCATACCAATAGATGCAGAAAAAGCATTTGACATATTTTGCCACCTGTTCATGACCAAAATTCACAGCACACTAGAAACAAAGAGGGAATTTGCTCACCTTGCTAAAGAGAATATATAAAAAAGCTACAGCTACCATCATATATATGGTGAGAAACTAGATGCTTTCAACCTAAAATTGGTTACAAAACAAGGACGTTTGATCTTACTCCTCCTTTTCAACATCGTACTGAAAGACCTAGCTAATATAATGAGAGGAAGTAGGTTTATATATGGGAAATAAATAAAACTACATTTGGTCACAGATGACATGATTGTCTAGTAGAAAATTTGATAGAATCAACAAACCCTTATAACTAATAGGTGATTATAGAAAGGTTATAGGATACGAGATTAATACACAAAAGTCAATTGCATTCCTACATGTCAGTAATGAACTATTGGAATTTGAAATAAAAAACACAGCACTATTTATATTAGCAACAAAAAGGATCTAAATTTAACAAGTTTATGTATCTATGTGAAGAAAAGTACAAAACTCTATTTGAAGAAATCAAGATCTAAGTAAATGGAGAAATATTCCATGTTCTGGGATTGGAAGAGTTAGTATTGTTAAGATGTCAGTTCTCCAACTTGATACGTAGATATAACATACTTCTAATCAAATTCTCATGAAATCATTTTGTAGATATTAACAAATTAACTATAAAATTTATTTTTTAAATATTTTATTTATTTATTTGAGAGAGAGAGTGAGAGAGAGAGAGCATGAGACAGGAGAGTGTCAGAGGGAGAAGCAGAATCTCTGCTGAGCAGGGAGCCTGTTGTGGGACTCGATTCCAGACTCGAATCAGGTCAGGATCATGACCTGAGCTGAATGCAGTTGCTTAACCAGCTGAGCCACCCAGGCATCCTTAACTATAAAATTTATGTAGAAAAGGCAAGACCAGCACATCCAACACAATGTTGAAAGAGAAGAACAAGGTCAGAGAATTGACACTACCCAACTTCAGGTCTTACTTATAAAGCTATGATAATCAATACAGTATAGTATTGAGAAAAGAATAGACAAGTTAATGGAGCAAAATAGAAAATCCAGAAATAGACCTATACAAATAGATTCAACTGATTTATATATATATATATAAAAAAGGAAGGAAATAAAGTGAAGAAACTATAGTCTCTTCAAGATATAGTCCTGGACAACTATATATCTACATTCAAAAAAACTAATATAATTACAAACTTTACACCTTTCATAAAAATTAACTGAATTTTTCATAGACCTAAATATAAAATACAAAACTATAAAGTTTCTAAAAGGTAGCATAAGAGAAAATCTGGATGATTTTGGATTTGGTGGTGTTTTTATAAACAATACCAAAAACACAATCTTTGAAAGGAAAAATTAATAAATTGGACTTCATTAAAATTACCACTTATGCTTTGCACAAGACACTCTTAGAAAAGTGAAAAGACAACTGCATTTGTTTGTTTGAAATCCAACTGCAACTTGAAATTACTAACATGACATTAGTTTCTCCGTATTTTCATTTTCATGGGAACGTTAAATAAAAAGAAACACCTAACAGTGTCATTTATTAAATTGAAGGGTCTAAAAAACTTAATGAAAATTCATTTCCTAATAACTTAGTAGCCAAATACAGAGAGGTAATAGAAAGAAAACATACTGTTTTTCTTGCATCCTAACTGGAATTATGGTGTGATGGGATGTGTGTGTGCCTGTCAGACAGTACACATTTTCTCCAGCGTTCGAATCAAGTCATACGTTGCCAACTTCATATCCTGTTCTATGCTTATTTGAAGTATTTACTTTAAAAAAAGATTTAAATTTCTTTGGTGTTAGTTGTGATCTCTCCTCTGGTGCAACCTATCTGGAAAACAGCATGGAGGTTCCTCAAAATGTTGAAAATAGAACTGCCCTATGACCCAGCAATTGCACTATTGGGTATTTACCCTAAAGATACAAACGTAGTGATCCAAAGGGGCACGTGCACCCGAATGTTTATAGCAGCAATGTCCACAATAGCCAAAC